>NC_031768.1:68108604-68129599 GCF_001522545.3 Parus major | reverse complement strand
AAGCGGGTGCGGGCTCGGAGGGATGCGGCGGCGGAGCAGGGTACCGGGGTGTCCTTCGCCGTTCCTCCGGTCCCGCTCAGGAGGCCAGGATGCTCAAGAGTGCCTGCAAAGTCTTTCCTCTTCCATGCAAAGTGATCACACTGCTTTGGCCCCGCTTCCAATGTGTGCAAGCCGGAATAAAGACACCAGGGATTAGGAGCGTCTTCTTCCTCCTCCTCCCCCCCTCACTTAACCCCCCGGTCCAATGTAGATTACAAAGTCTCGGTCACCGGGAAGGAGCGAATGCCTTCCTCCTCGGTGCTGCGGCGCACAGCGGTACCGGCGCTCCCCGGCGGGACCCGGGCGGTGCCGGCGCCTCCCGGTACCGGGAGCCCGGGGAGCCGGGGTGTGCCGACCCGCACGGCTCCGCAGGGCTGGATGCTCTGAATCCAGGCGGGCTCCCTCTAACACCCACCTGGACACAGGGTACACGGTGCTCACGCCAGCTACAGGTCCCAGCAGTTTCTTAGCAGGAAAAGATAAGCAACATCTGAGGAAGAGCCATAGTGTTTCCAAAAGCAGTTTGGGACACTTCCCTGTCCCAATGCTTTCCTGTCACAGGCTTTAAAAATATCGTGGCTTGCCCTCCCTTAAGTAAGTAATAAAGACATTTTATTCCTACTGTAGAAGGATCGTGTCAGTCCAAAAGAGTGAATCTATATAGATTCTTTTGGATATACAGATAGATTCGATGTTGCTGATGCTATCACTTGTTAAACAATTCTTAAAGAGTTAATCTTTCCTTAAGTGAGGATTTGAAAGAACAATTCTTATTCTTAAAATAGTTCTTATAAACTTTCTTATTAGCTCTTATTAAGGGCGAGTTCCTGCCTTTCTTAATGTGATACAAAACCTATTTCCAAGGGAAGTCTATGTCCAGTAAGAGCAGCAGGGTCAGGCTCTTGCTTTGAGTGTTTTCTGGCATCTGGCTGCCTGCAGGATGGAATCACTTTGGCCACCTGATGACTGACAGTGGCTCCTTATGAGAAAATGCAAATAATTTTCTTGAAATGTGCCTGCTTGCAATCAAAAAGAAAAGGGTAATGTTCCTCTGCACACATGTAGACAGGTGGAGTTAAAGGAATTTTAGGGAAAGAGGATATGAGGAATCTTCAAGAACGATTTAGAAACTTTTCTGTATAAAAACCAGAACAGAATGAGATTTCCTATGTCCAAAGAGTGGAGTCCTTTATAAAAAAAAAATAAAAATAAATAAATAACCCCAAAACCAAACCTCACCAAAACCTAAATGGTGCCCATTTTCTGTGTCTCCTTCTTTGTGAAAGCATAACAGAACAAAAATCCCAACATAAAACAGATCATCCGGGTTTCCAGTAGCTTGCAAGGTGCTCGCGGCCGAGAACAGCTGGTTGTGAAAGGCGCTGAATGTCGCTGGTGGTCTTGCACCCCTACGGCTGTATTCATTCACACACTCCCTTGCCGCCCCGCACAGTGACACAGGTTTGGGTCTTGTTACAGTTTGCAGCACCGTGTCCAACTTTGGTCCGTATCTGACTGTCCTCAGATAGTCTCCGACGTCAGACAGTCATTTGGAACGCAGTCAGCAAGCCAGCTCTCCATGCTCCTTCCAGGCTTTCCGTAAAGGCCAGGAATGCCGCAGGCAGGAAAAGCTGCGCTCGTTCTGCCGGTGGTAGTGCCTGCCCTTCCCCCAGCCCTTAGATGTGGGCAATTCAAGTTTATCTCCCACCAACTCTGCCATAGACTTCTGTTATCTGGAAAAGGCCCCAGAGGCACAAATCCTTAAAGGCATTGAAGTGCCTAACTCCCATCAGAATGAGGGATGTAGTTGTCTAAATACCGCTGATAATCTACAAAGTTGCTCACGATTTGTGTAACAGAGATCACGTAAGAACCCACAGCCTGACACAGGCAAAGCGCTACAAGCTTTCTTTTATTATTTCTGCTGCTGTTATTCAACATCTGCATACTCACAAGTCCAAGTCGGCAGCAAGGAGTCCACTGGGAGAAGGACCACAAGCAGAAAAGTTTCTGCTTACAAGATGTCACAGCCAAAAAACAGCTGAAGTAAAAGCAAGTACGTCTGACACAGAAGAGGGAGCAACTATGGGCACATGAGCACGTTACTACACCAGCCAACTTCTGCTTTCAAGGGGTTCTTAGGCTTGACTGAAGAGGTAAATTTGTAAGGTTAAAAGTATGTCACTCCTGCCCCTCTGGTGATGGCTGGTCACCGAGTAGAAGACAATGCCTACGGTAACATCTGTCACCACACCATGGAAAAAAAGTTAGTTGCCTGCTTGGGAATCCGTTGGGAACGGTTTGGAAATGGGAGGGATCATTTCCTTGCACTCACCCATGCCTCTATTTGTAGGACCTCCTCATGGCAAAGCACAAAGTGTGCTTGTGATTTCAGAACCTTGGGAATGGCCAGTCATCCACTTTAAACTGGGCTCAGCCAGCAATGAAGCTAAGAAGCCCATCATTTTTGAGAGATGGATGAGGCTTATTAAGAAAGGAAATAGGTGCAGCCCTAAGGGATAGGACACACCAAATGGACACCTAAAAATAAACACTTTGTAATTTCTGTTCCATGAAAGCTATTGTTGAAGTTACCACAGAAGTATTTCATAACTGTGAAACAGAAAAACATCCAAAAGGTAATCTCACCTCCACCTGGAATTTCTCAGAACAGTATAAACTTTTTACAAATTTCAGAGAGTTTAAAATTATCACTGCATCCAGATGGGGCAGATCCATAACTGTTTATCATTAATACATCTCCAAAAAATAAACCCGCAAAAAAGCTGCTGTTAGCAACATATCTAATTCAAGCACTTTAAAATATGATTCAGCTGAAGGTGTCAGTCTGACTGCTTCGTGAAGGGTAAATGGAAGAAGTTCACATAAAAATGAAATCGTGTCTAATTTCCCACAGCATAAGTCACTGGGCCAGAAAATGTTTTCTCTTGGTGAAGTTGTCAGCCCCTCTGCACACAAACATTGTTCAAACCCTTCCACTGTGTAACAGGTTCCAGTGTTAGAAATGCACCACATGTGAGCTGAGGAACTACTGAAACCTGCTTTCTAGTGAAGTGGGAGGCTCCTGCATTTGGGAAATTGTGGGGTCTGCTCCATGCCTTTCCCATGGCATTTAAATGCCCTAGTGAGCTCAGGGACCTGCTGCTGACAATAAGACCATGAATTCACACTAAAGACTTTCCCTCTATTACTTCTCATTTGTGTTCTCTCTATCTAGCTCTTATTTCCACAAAAGCTTTAGGAATATAATTACCTTTAAAGCCTATTCCTTTGTATCAGCTTTAATTCAAACAGGCCAACAGATTCCAAATGGAGAAGGAACTTTTTGTAGGGGTAGGAGCCATGTAGCCATTTGTGTTGCTCATACAACCCTCATTTCTTTAAAAAACAGTGCTATTTTCTTAGATTGTTTGCTGTCACAGGACTTCATTGCCCTACTTTAGAGAATTTCTTCCAATTTCCAGCCTAAGTTAATTCCTGCTGAGATTCCATTTTCCTGGTTTCATGCCGACTTTTACTTTCAAGCTTAAATACTCTTACAGGCATTTATTCCTTGATAGATACTTATGTCAGACACAGAATCAACTTCATTTTTACTATAATTGCCTCTTCTCACAGGACAGAAATGTCTCCATAGACATTTTTAAATGTCCAGTTTTAAATCAGTTTAGTGGAACATGCAAAAACACCATGCCTTTTACATGGCAGTTTCACATTGATGGGTCATGACAATTCTGAGATTCTGAATGCATCTTTTTTTTCCCCCCTATGTCATTGCCAATATATGATTGCCAAACTTCTAGCAGATATTTCTGAGGAATTTGCTCAGAACATAAGTCGATGTACTTTTCTGCTTCCTGGTTCCATGAAGTTGTGATTGACTCACAGATTGTTGTAAGTTATTTTAAGCATTATGTACAAAAATATAAAATTTTGAAAGTCAGTTTTATTGGGAATTTTCTGTTCTCTCATACATATATACAGATAATTTTGTAATGTGAGATTTGCAAATACAGAGAATGAAATCTAGATCTGGCCAAGGAAAGAAATAAGCACTTTCTGCAGAAAAGACTATTGTGAGATAAACCAAAACAAAACATGCGCTTTTTCCATAAGATAAACCTTTAAAAATGAAACTGAAATAGTGTTTCAACCACCAAAACTGCCTGTTTTTTCAAAAGACAGCTGCACAACAAACAAAAAGCAAGGTGCTCGCAAAAATCCAGTCTATTCAAAAACAAATAGGAGGATCTGAAAGTAAATGCTTTGGTTTGTGTTTCACAAGAAATGTACCTGTTCGCATTTCTGTCTCTCCTCTAAGGTAAGGATCTTGAAGCTATTTCGAAAAAGCAACAGATGAACTTCTGCAACATTTTGAAAATAAGAAACTTACTCTTTTCTGAACTAGTCTGAGTCTCCGTGACCACATATACTGAAAGCATGAAAAGCCTTTGCCCTCTCTGTCCAGCCAGGACAAAGTGCTCCTTGAAGATGCATCATGTGAAATATTTCTTCCTTCAGCCCTGCTGAGGAGAAGAATCTTCAGATACTTCTCCATGTTCCTTAAGCAGCTCTACCATTTTGTCCCCCACACAGGGCCAAACAGAGGTGTCTAATCCTACCTGTAATAACGTGTGGCATGTGAGCTGTCCCTCCAGAGAAGAATGGCTCCAGTGAACCCAGGCCTCTCAGGAGCAATGGCTAGAATCCATAAGGGATTCCCTGGGGTGTGTACAATGACCAGGTGCCAATGTTTGGACAACTGAGTTCTCCCTCAAGCTTCTTTCTTTGCCTGCCTCAGATATTTCTATCTTCTTTTCTAGCCAAGACATTGCTGAATGCTTAATACCTAGCATTTTCTAAGGAACTTACTTGCAAATGCCTGCAAACTTGCAAATGTTTAGGCCTAGATTTAAACTAAGTCCCTGTAACTGATGCTTTCTACTGTCTGCACACCTCTGGAGGCCTGGAGTGAGCCAACAGAAATCACAACCCATGTGGACCAAAGTGGGCACCCAACTATAATTGCACCAAAGGATGCAGACAGATGTCATCTCCTCCTGGTAGTATTGTTACACCTTTGAACTGGAGATGGATGAGATGACTTGACTGAATAAAGCCAGCCTAGATCTGGAAACAGTACAGTCATATTGTTTGATGTTATTTCTGAGCTAAAACACCTTACTCCAAAGTGCTCCATATACTTGGCCTGGTTTCCACAAGAAGGATCTGCCTTCTGGGTGCTTTTGCCTTGTGGAGACATAATCTTTCATTTTTTTCCTTAGGATGTTTTCCTAAGCAAAGGTGGAGTAGCAGTTAAATTGGATGGCCTTTAGGCTGCCTATTTCAGTAACCAAGTCTTGTTGAAGATGGTGCATGCAGTTGCTTTGTAGTCAGCTAGAAACATTCTTCCCAGAAGGCAGGAACACTGAAACACTTGATTAATCTTTTTCCTTTCTGAGAAAATGCTTTGGTTTAAAAAGCATTTGGATACTTGTTCTCCAGTCTCTCTTTAGGGTGCTGAAAACCTTCTTCTGTCAGTTTATTATGCTGTGTTGCCAGGACAATCAAGATTTTCTGGAAGTATCCATTCTGTGCCCACCTATTCTTTTTCACAGTGAAGTCAGCAACAGTTCAAACCAGAAGTAGTGAATAACTGATACTGATTTCAACTGCTGAAATCTAAATCAAACACAGCTTCTACTTCCTTACATATACCCTTGATGAAGTTCCTTGTTATAAGGGCTTTTCATAACACCTAAGGTATTCCCAAATATATTTGTGTGGTGGTCGCCTAAATGCTGTCTCTAAATCTATAAATTGAATGAGGAACATCTGCTGCTGCTTTTTTTTCCTCCCCTTCCATTTAGCACTGTTTGAGGGCATATCAGTGTTTTCTAGTGTAAAGAATACCCAATCTTTTAGGCAAAAGAGACAACAGTGAGCTAGTGGGGTTGTTATAGAACTTTTCACTTAATACAGTGAAAAGTTAGCTAAACTGCTTCTATGTTTGTTTTCCCCTGACTCATTTGACATGCCTGCTTGAGTGCAGAAAGCTTGTTTTTCTGGCTCACATATGGAAATTAAAATTCCTCTGTAGTTTACTGTTTCCAGCATCAAATTAATCCACAAGCAGTAGCTTGACGAATTGTGGATGAGGACTTAATATTCCTTTTAGAAGTTGAATCCCTGCTTCCTTTATTTGTCAACAGTTGTTTTCTTTATTCTGCCTTGGGTAGTAGTGCAGAAGGCTTGTCTGCCTCTGAACATTGTGTCGCACACACTCAGATGCCACAGTCACTTTGGTCACATTTCTTTGTCATTGTGTTTACAACTTCCTTTCATTTCAGAGAACAGAGACTTAATGATGTTTCCTCATTGCAACCATCAGGACATTTAAGTGTTTCCCCATAAGTTAATCCTCACCTGCACCTTTCTATTTTTTTTAAATTTTTTTTTTGGCATCTTTCACTTCTATTGTGCTGGGAAACGTGACACTGTATAGTACACTGTTTCATTTTCAGTTGGCACTCTTTAAGAGTGTTTTGTCTATAGTTTCATTCTGTTGGGTTTTATTTTTAACCATTTCCAAGGTCTCATTTTGTTTAGTGTGAATTTGCAAGTCAGAAGGCTGCTGATCTGAAAGTCCATTTCACTTTTCTCTCCTTCACAAGTGACTAGTTCTTCTTTGGTGACATTTTCCATGTATTTCTTCTCTCCTCTTGTCAGTGCTTCATTTTTTTTGTCTAATAGAGACTTTTAACTTTATCCAGAAGGGGTATTGCTTCCTTTTATTATTTTTTCTTTCCGCATTGTCTTTATATATCTAGACTTGAGTTATACTTGCTGGGAAATCAATAATTCTTATTGAAGCAGCTGAAAGGGACCTGGCATCTGCCTATCTTTTTGAAAGAAATAGAAGAACAAGAAAATTGAACTATAATTCTATAATTAAAAAAAGTCTGTCATGGAATAGAAAATAGAGTGCTTGCCATCTGGCTTAAGTATCATAACTATACATTTATCTTTTTTTCAATCTCTCTTTCTAGTTGCTACAATTACAGAAGAAAAATGTCCAGGTCATAATTCACTTCACTCTTTTAAATGTTGATGTTTTAAATATTTAAGCCTTGAAAATTGTTTTAAGCAGCTTTTTATAGTAGTTCCTCAAAGTTATCACACAGACCATTCCCCAGAACACATCAAAACATCATTTTGTGCTTTTCTACTTTTCGTTTCCAGCTACTAATTAAAAAAGAAAACATGAAGTGTGTTGACAGATGGCACTGGGCTTAGGCACAATGACATAGAAACAATAGTAATGCAATTGCTTTAGAAATGGAAGTAGTCATTAACTAATCACAGGGAGAGAAAAATAACACTAGCACCAGAATCAAAGGATATAACAGGAGTTAATGCAGTAGAAGCAGGAAAGATTTAAAAAATAGTCCCATAAAAATCAACTGATTTGGTGATTTGACAATTAATAGCAGGCAGACAAACCAATCCTTTGTCAGTGTATTTTTCTAAGAAGAAAGATGGAGACACCTTAAAATATTTTTTTTCTCCTCAGACTACTGGAAGTTGCTGGAAACAGCTAAGAATGAAATAATATTTTTCTATTCCAGCCCCAGAATTTCATTTAACCCTCTGCAGTTAGTGACACACCACTGAGCACCATGAACAGAACTTGCAGAACAGGCTGCCAGCATGGGACAAGACAAAATTTAGAAAAATTGTAACAATTTATACAAATGTGGATTATTTTAAAGCCTACTTACCTCTGATCATTTATCTTTTGTTTTATTTTTAATTTTTTTTATTATTATTTTTTTACTTTCAGAAAAAGCTCAAGAGCAAAGGCTATATGCCCCTGTCCAGCCAAGAAAGGAGCCATTCACAGACCCATGTTGCTTTTGAATTACCTCCTCTTACCTAGCCTGACTTTCTTATTCAGCAGGGTTTATTCAACCAGTCAAAATCAAAGCCGTTATTGAAAGAGAAAACACAACTCCTGTGTCTTACTATAATGAGGTTATGGCAAGTCCAGACTTCAGTTAATACAAAAATTGATAACAAATTTACCTCACCCTCTCTATTGCAATGCCTCAAAGGCTGACTAAAGCAATGATCTTTAAAGTAGTGGATCATAAAGTAATGCTGGATATTCCTCTAGGTCCATGGACTTCCGTGGAGGAGCTGGGAGAAGCTTCACAGAGCACAACAAGTAGCTGTAGAGAGAAGAAAACAATCATAACATGGGGTTCTGTATCCTTGAAGGATCTCAACAACCAGGCTGTCCTATGTCAAAACACTTACTCAGGAAAAAAACCATGCTTATCACAGCCAGAATTTCCACCTCTGAAGTAGTAATTCTAATTATAAATGCCCAACAGAAATTGATCAACTGGATCCGGCTTTCAGAAAGCAGCAGGGTTTGAAATTCAAGACTTTTGGAGACTGGCATGTAAGCTGCCCACAAAATTAGGCAACAAAATCATCTTTGACAATCAGTAAATATAGTAGTTACTTCATCATTTTTTGAGTAGGAGTGACAGGGGAGCTAGAGATGACAGTACTATCAGGAGATGGGACTGCAATAGTGGGAAAGGCTGTAAACCACAGAAATACTGGTGATGGCACAGAAACTGTTACACTAAGGAGGAAGAAACTTGAGGAGAAGTATGAAAATTCTGTCCCAGCCCACGCAATAACAGTAGAATTGCCCTAACATTCCTGCAGCTGAAAGTAGTAATTGCTTGATCTCAGACTTTCAGACCACTAACAAAGTAAATCAAAGTGAAATGACACAAGAATGAAAATGGAGTGTACAAGTTTATCAGGGGAGGTTAAAGGCTTTTGTTTCCCTGATTAAGTTTTGGATACACCATATGTAGCCCCACCACACTCAGCTACTGGTCTCAAGCCCTGTCCAATATCACAATGAGATACAACCTAGCCCACTGAGTGCTTGCACCAAGCTCCACCTGCAGCTGTCCCTCAGCACTACCAAGATGTGATCTTCTGTCCTCTAACATGGCTGCAAAAGAACAATATATCTTTAATCCTCATGAAACTCTTTTAATTTTGATTTTTTTTTCTCTTCTGTACTGCTAATCTGAAGGCAGACCAAATACGTGTCCATTAGATGCAAAAAGTACATTTGTGAGAGGAAATCAGGAAAAGTATTCTTAAAACGTTACAGTATCTCCTGCTGACCATTTTTGTGATTATACTGACTTTATTTTTTATTATTTAGTATGGCTTCATTCCCTATTTTCTTTCACTCTGCATAATGTAATTTATTATTCAAGATCTATCTGCCTGTGATGAGTTCATCTTTCTGTACATTCTGTAGGACATGTAAAATTGTGTGGCATCTCCGTGAACACTTTGGCAAAACCAGCAAGTTTACCTTTACACTCCTTTTCTCATTGAAACTCATCCTTCCAAAGCCTTTCAGAGCAGCAGTGCAATAGAGAGGTAGTAATACACAATTATTTGGAAAACAAATTCACCATCAAAATGTTGGGGTTTTTTTCTGAGCAGAAAGCAGAGGCACAGTCTACTTAGTAGCCCAATTGAGGGATTACTATGGAGTATATATTACTCTTTCTCCTTCTGGACTCTTCAAGTCTTCTGACAAAGACTTATAAGCGTGACACAGGGTAAAAAGTTTGTACTGAGGTTTTTGTCTTAGCATCAGTACACATTTCCTTCATTCTAAAGGTGCCAAGAATTGACATTGTTAAATGAAGTTAATGGAAGGTACAAACATTCCTCCTTTGGAACAATAGGTCACAGTTACCTACTGGGTTGTCTGGTTTTAGATATCTGTGGTTGAAGCAATTTCACATAGTATATCTTTTGGGGTCAGAATGAAAAGAAGGTAAGCCAAAAGGAAGTGGGAGCTGAAGTAAGAGGTAGGATATAGCCTCAGAATAAAAGGGATCAGCACAGCATATTTTTAGATGCTTGGGAATGGAGCCCAAAAAGAATAAAACTGAGCAATCAAGGACACTGCTTCCCCTTCCAATCACACACACACACACTCTATATTGTATCTAATCACTTACAGTTATGGAGTCATTTCCTTAGGAGTTATAAGGGAATCATGTTTGGATTCCAAAATGTGTAAGCAATGCATTAATTTGATACTATACAAACTTGCATCGGAAGTCCTTGACCAAAATGTCCATCACTATGAGTACAGTGTCATTCTTTCAGTCCCTTCAGAGTTTTCCACCTGGTATATTTTTCAAGGATGCAATTTAGCTTAGAAAATAAAGAGAACAAATATTAAATTAGCCCTAAACTGAAAATGAATCTTTGCATGACTTCATCGTCACATCAAGAAATGAATTTCAAGACAAAAAAGAGGAATCTTGACTAATTTAATTGTTTCTGAGTAAAAGCCTGTAGAAGGAAGAGTAGGTGGCTGAATAAGATCCCACAAAGCATTCAGCATTTATGACAAAAAGGCAAATGCACTGACAAGTGAAACAAAAACTCAGTGCATTATCACTGAGTCACACATTGAGAAGCACATCTACTGACACAGAACACAGAAAATATCTCAAGTGTGTAGTATAGTGACAAGTAAGCCCTTACAGAAGCAGCAGAATGTAAAGGGATTTAAAATCATTACACATAAAGGGTAAAATCAGGTAGCACCCACAGAACCTGGCACACATGCTGTCACTAGGACAGACAGAATAAAAAACAAGATGAAGCCATTTGAAAAAAATCACTTATGGACTGAAGTGTAACAACCAGATACTGTATTTTGTTATTAGTAATAGCTGAAACTCCATCTTGTTTGAAAAATCAGTATAGTTTTGAATGGCTGCCCTCTCTGTGACTGATAATCCAACTGGACATATGTTACAACAATACAGGCACTGCAGTAATATATATGGAGAAGTAATGATTGTTATTTCACTTTTAAAAGTCACTATGCCCTAGGGCACAATTAACAGGCAATAAATTCCTACATGCTACTGAAGTTCAGAGATTAGTGTTTGGCTGTCAAAGCATGGAAACACATTTACACCTAATAAAAATGGGCTAATTAGCTGTTTAAATAATAGGAAATGTCAGTCAGAGGCCACAAAAGGCTAGGAACAATAACTAAACCCACCTCCCAAAAACTGACACGTGTGCTTACAGACAAATATTAAGCATTCAAAGGAGCCTTAAATGTTTTCCAAGTCATCCAAAAGAGGAGGAACTTTATTTAAACAGTGAAAGCAAAAGTTAGTGCTAGAAACTCACTGAAGTAGGGCACTTGTCACTCCAGTCTGTGCACTTCTTCACAGATTGATTCTGGAAAATATTGTACATACTGGACAAGAATTCAGTGAGAATTTGGAGCATTAGATATCATTAGAATATGTTTTGGCTTTGACTGGCTGTGGGATTGCAAGTGAATCAAAGAGCACATCTGAACTCCAGGCCAGGAAAACCTATTTGATAGTGGTCAAGGAGGAAAAACTGGATCCTAGCTACTGATAATGTTGAATTTGTACATCCAGATACCTGGCTAATTTTTTAAGAACACTATAAGTACTATTCTGTTAGCTTTAACATCTTCTAGTGTTCTCCTTCTCTTTTTTCCTATTTTTCTCTAGCTTTAAATGTTAGAGAGGTCAAAGTGAGCATTAACAAGCAACTATATAAAGAGACTAATAGCATAATTTCTGATTGATTTCATGGTTTGGTCTTTTACACAGTGCCTATAATCTGATAAAATGAAGCCATATCACTCAAAATTTAACCTACATCATAAAGACATAGTTTTTTTTTGATGGTGTGAATCCCCAAATGTCATACAGGTGCACCACAAATTGGTATTTGTCTGAGATATTTGAGTTTACCAAATTCAGCTGAGCACATCCCTTACCCAAGGCACTGAGCACCTTTCACAAACATTAGTGAGAAAAATTTGTGGCTCATTAGAGGCATGTGGAAGGCATTCATTAAACTAATATGTTGCATTAAGAAGTGAAAAACTAATGCATAAATCATCAAATGCAGTTTTGAAACTAAAAAGGTTTTTGAACCAAAGTTCAAGGGCAGTCAGTTGTTGCTCAATTTGTACATCTTTCCCATTCTGATTTTCTCCTTGTTTATGACAGGAGCCGGCCCTCAGGCAAAGAACAGACTTCATTACTTCACATGGTTATAAATAAATGCAGAACCTGCTTAGTGCTTGCGATTTGTGCCCTCCCTTCCACGTTTCTTGCTCTGCATCAGTGTTGCTGTGCAGCACTGAGTGAGCGCCACGCACTGCATCAGTAAGAGCACAGCCAGCAGACTGAGCAGAGTGGGGTCCCCCTTTGGTCAGTGTGTGTGAGAGAAATCCAATCTGTTGTGCCCAGTATGGGGATCTTCCGTACAAGAAGGACAAGCTAGAGCAAGACTGGTAGGAAGGCTACCAAAGTGTTTAAGGGGGTGAGTACGTGACAGAGGAAGTGAGAATGGGAGAACTGGGTTCACTCAGCTTGGAGAACAGACCAAAGGAGAGATCTGATTGCTGCCTACAACTAATTAATGGGTGGTTATAGAAAACAGATTCTTCTCAGAGAGAAAAGTTGCAGCTGGGGAGCTGTTATTAGATGGAAGGGAAAAATCTTCCTAATGAGGTGCTCAGGTGGGAGAGGAGGCTGCAGCAGAATCCTCATCCTCAAAGGTACTCAAGGCCCTGACCTACATGGTTTAACTTCAAAGCTAACTCCATTTGGAGTGGGGGATTTGGCTTAGGCCAGATGAATTCTTAAGACACCTTTAACTGAAATTATTGTATGATTATATGATTTACAGGGTCATGAGAGAAACACAATGCAGGAAGACAGATGCTGAAATCCAGTTTCGTTTTAGTAGCATTAAAGTGTTTCAATTATTGCAGAAGCAGAATCAAGAGAGAACTATAGCTGCAGGACATAGATACAGTGCTAATATACAGGTTTCAAACAGTTTGAAAATGGGAAGGATGTTCTGTCTAGCCTGCCAGATTGGAACCAAAGAGATCACTTGACATTTTTAATAGGCTCCTTTGATTTGGGGAAAATATCTTAATCTCACTATAAGTCAGCTGTTGACCTATTAAGTAAAAGGATAAATCTGTTAATACTTAGGTATTTGTGAATCTTTCAATAATACTTAAAGTGCACAATTGATTCCAACAGGGCAAAGGAGAGGATGCATCTCCCTAAGTTCTGAATCATTTATATTACTGTAGGACAAGCTGTGCCATAAGAGCGTCATGGACAGCAAAGCTGGGAGGTTTAGCTCCAGGAATCTATCATGCAGACACCTGGATTTGGTTATTAGAGTCTCACCCAGGAAGATACGATGCAAAACTCTCTCCTCAGGCCTTCAGATGTAGCATTAATCACAACAGAATAAAAAGTAGGCTGGATTTTTCTTTTCTTCAGGGTCTTAATAATTGCATTTGGTGATGGGTTTTTGGCACTGTTGCCAGTAATGCATTGAAAAAACCACATTGTAACCTCTGTATGAAAAAACTAGATCATTAAAATCATACAGCTGTCCCAATGACTTCCAAGAAATAAACTTCCAGATGAAAAACAAATGGTTCCAATTAAACTTGGGTTAAATATGAATGATTATTGAGAAAAAATATCTCTGGAACTGTTCTAAGACAAGTACACTGACTGCTTACAAACACAGAGATCTTTGCAAGTTCTTTAAACAGCAGAGATCTTGTTGCACTGCACTCTTTGAATGCCATGATCACCATGATCTCAAAAACGAGACATGACTTCTTCCATGTAATGCTTAGTAGACACTATGTCCTGTATTTCCAAGTGGTGGCCTGTCTGCCTGTGTTCTCCACAAATCACAATGTGATTATTCCCCAGGTGAATCAGTCGGTGAAGCAATATATAAAAGAAGCAAAAGTGAAACTCTACTCACAAGCCTGAGTTCAGTAAAAGAAAAAAATCTATCTTTGAGTGAAACTCTTCTCCCAACAATTTTATCATTGATATAAATGTAAGGAGTTGTCTCAAAAGCAAATTAATCTACCAACTTATCTGCTGCCAAGATTAGTTTCCTAACCATGCTTCTAGAAAGTCCCATCTCAGCTCTCTCTGCTGATATCTTCCACTTTGACATTCTTCCTGGAATTACAGTTAGCCTGACGTAATTTAGTTAGCTAAAGATTATTATAGAATAATTAGGCTTGAATAGACCTTTAAGATCATTGAGTCAAATCCATTAACCCAGTGCTGCCAATTCCACCACAGTATCATATCTCCAAGTGCCACATCAACACATTTTTCAAATACTTCCAGGGATGGTGACTCAGCCATTTCCCTAGGGCAACCTCTTTCAGTGTTTGACAATCCTTTCAGTGAAGAAATTTTTCCTAATATTCAATCTAAACCTCCCTGGCTAACTTGAGGCCATTTCCTCCTGTTCTGAAGAGTCCAAGGACTCTTTCTTGTCCTGTCACTTGTCACGTGGGAGAAGAGACCGACTCCCACCTGGCCACACTCGCCTTTCAGGCAGTTGTAGGGAGCAATAAGGTCTCCCCTGAGCCCCTTTTCTCCACCCTAAACACCCTCAGCTCCCTCAGCTGCTCCTCACAGGATTTGTGTTCTGAACATTTCCCCAGCTCCCCTGCCCTTCTCTGGACACGCTCCAGCACCTCAATGTCCTCCTTGTAGTGAGAGGCCCAGAACTGAACACAGGATTTGAGGTGGCCTCAGCAGTGCCATGGACCATCACTGCCCTGGTGCTATTGGCCACACTGTTGATACAAGCCAGCCACTGGCCTTCTTGGCTACCTGGGCACACACTGGCTCATGTTCAGCTGCCATTGATGGGCACTCCTGGGTCCTTTTCCATGGGGCAGCTTTCCAGGCACTGCCTCCAGTCTGTAGCACTGCATGGGGTCATTGTGACCCAAATGGAGGACCAAATGTTTGGTCTTGTTGAACCTCGTACAACTGGCCTTGGCTCATCAAATTAGCCTGTCCAGATCCCTCTGCAGAGCCTTTCTACCCATGATGTAAATATCTTCTACCACAGACTGACTTACACTCTTATGTGTCTGTATTCCAAAGGGCGTTTTAAATTCTCAGCTATGATACAAAAAATTAAAGGTTCCAGGGCTGGTCTACAATCTCCATCTCTTGATTTTTCTTAAACTTCAAGTATAAACATCTTACAGTAAAAAAATTATTTTTCACTCTCTCTATGTACATTACCTAGTAGACTGTGACCCTTGTCTTATATTGCAATGCCTGCATATTTTACACAAAGAGAAATAACTAATATCAATAAGCAACATTTTTTAAACTTTTTTTAAACTTACAGAAAACATGCATGGGAAGAAAATCCCCTCTAGCTTAAGAAACCATCAAAAATCTATGTATTCGTAGATAAGTAAAATCCAGGACACAAAATCATCACAATCCACTGTCATTGCTTGCAGACCTTAATGTCCAGATGTGATTCAAAGTGCTTAAACCCCATACTGATTGGTTCTTGGGAAATTCGTAAGATTCGTAGATTCAAGAGGGTAAGAAAAGCAAATATATCACTGCAACTTTTAAGCAGATTCTGGGTTTCTACAAGGTCTTGGGTGATCCCAGTGAGCTGGAGTGTGTGAAGCATGTGGGCTTTCTTCTGCTACTGCCTGGTTTCCTCTTCCTTGAGAACAATGGTATGAATGGGACTGGGAGGGCAGGAGAGCATCCAGCCCTGGAGGACAGCTATTCACTCTGCTCCAGCCGGAGGCCTGTCAGCATTTCCACTGTTTCACACGAGTCCCAGCTTCAGACAGGGATGACTTCATTTTAACCACTTTTCTCACATTTAAAAAAGTCAAAATTAGTCAAAACAAAAACAGCAACCATGTGTGCTCAGGGATGTGAGCGGAGAAATAAGGATAAACAAATCTGCTCTCTTGCATATCCTACCAGCAGTTCGTCTCAGCATGATCCTTAAAAACAGCAGGGTGCCTAGCCTCAGCTTTTATCAAATAACATTTATAGGACACCCCACATTCCCTACCAGTGGACCACAAAGAATCAACAAGGAATGAATAGGCTGTCCTTTATTCTTGAAATGTTAGGGTCCAGATTACTAAAAAAAAAAACAAAACAAAAAACATGATGTATTTTATTTTGTTTTCTTGTGCTTTATAGCATGGGAAAGAATGGATGAGCAGTGACCCTTACAGGCTTACTTATGAAAAATTATGGTTCATCTTACAGGCATGTTTATGAAAACAACAGTGTGTAAGGACAAATACCCCTCAAAATCAGTTCTGCATCTGCATAGATACAAGAAGGTAGTTGTAAAGTCTGTTTTATGGGAATGACAGCTCTTTAGTATAGGAAGAAGGAAGGCATGCTCTAGCATGTCTAGGCTGATGTGTCCAGGGCTGTTGTCCCTAGACAGCAGAGGATATATGGCCTTTAAAGAGGACAAAGATTGGCTTTGCTATAAAAGAACAAGCCACTTCCTGGAGAGGAAGATACAATGATTTTTTAGGAATGTGCAGACACATTGTGAGCTCCAAGGAACAGTGATCAAGAGAGGAAGGAAGAGGCTATGGTGTGAGGACTAAACACTATTTACCTACAAACTTTGTAATTAAGGCTCATAGCCTGTTATAAATGACTTCTTGTATAATCTTCACCTAGATGACAAGAAGCAAGTACTTTGTGTCTTTATTGTTTTTCTCTTCTGCTTCTCCTCTGCTTGAAAAGAACAGCCAACTTTTAAAGTATGCCTGTAATATGGATTTCAGTGCTAGTAAGGAAGAAGGCCAAAGTGGAGTATGCATTGCAAGAGAAGAAAAAGGCTCCATGCCCAGGAAAAGATAAAGAAAGTAAGAGGATATAGAGATAACCTGATAGTGCATGCCATGACCCCATACTTAGACTTTGACTCGCTGGACTCTCAAAGCTTCGAGGAAAATCTGGCACTGTTGTGTTCACAGAATTCATGCAGAAAATAGGAAATGTTTTCCAAAATTTTAATAACATATTTTGCAAAGTCAGCAACTTATGTTTTACTACAGGAAAATTAGGAAAAGCAAGAAAAATATGTGAGTGGGAGACAATGGAAAATTGTTTTTTAGCTTTCTTGTTTCAGTAAGTAAGCACATAACATCCTTCCTTTGGCTACAAGACAGCTATGTTTTCTTAATATTTTATTGTGAATAAACACAGATGGAGGTTCAAGGAGTTCTCTTCCATATTATTGCTGTGGTTTTTAGCTGCTGAATAAATGTATTGGGTTGAGTTTCTTTCTCTATAATTATTCAAATAATAGAATTATTTTAGCAGTATTACAAAGGCTAATGTATTATCATAACTCAGTAGCTTGTGGTTTTAAATGCTAGGAAAGGAAGTGGGGGATAGGACAGACGTCAAATCATTTGAACAGAGAAATAATCCTGAAATCTACTCTTTTCTTTCTTATCGCCTAACATTCACATCTTATTATGTTCAAATAAGCCAGACAGTAGTTAATAATAGATAAGTGTATCTAGAATGAGGGCCAAACACATCATTTCATGCTCCTTATCTCTGTAATCTTCCTTCAGAGGAATTCTCTCCTTCTGAAATCTGAGGCAACTTTTCGGGAAACCACAGTGATACCAAACTCAGTAAGTTATCAGTCCTTACAACATGCGTGAGTTGCCACTGGAAGCTGAGCAGATGAAGATATCAACTGACAGCAGATTTTTTTTTTTCCATAATATCTGTCATTAGACTAAAGAAAGTATGAGCTCATGGCATATTAGGTATGAAATGATGGATGAATAATTTCACAGGCTTTCAGGAAAACTGCCAGAAAAAGCATTGGGAAATGTAGCACTGAAACAGAATAGAAGATTCTTGCATTAGCCTCTCCCTAACAGACTAGTAAGAAGCTAGCTGAGATCCCAGAATCACAGGATCAGTTGGGTTAGATAAGACCTTTGAGATCACTGAGTCCAGCCTTTGACTGAACACCACCATGTCAACCAGACCGTGGCACTGAGTGCCACAGCCAGACCTTCCTTAAACAGCTCCAGGGTTGGTGACTCCACCACCTCCCTGGGCAGCCCATTCCAATGCCCAACCACCCTTTCATCATTAACAGATGAATTGGCGGGTTCCAGTTTGTAGACCTTCAGGAACATGTGTCAAAGAAGGAGTACCTATTTCAATCTGTCTTTGAAAACCACCCAGGAATGTGCAGAAGCACATATTTTAGGCTGGATTTGAGCACTGCTTCAGGGAATAAACAAAATGTGTTGGCAGGCTGAGCTAAATAAGAGTAATTCAAAACCCTATATTTTGAATATAGATATAAGTACAATTATGTCTTTATTTAAAGATTAGAAAAATTCTGATCTTTAGAGCTCTGGAAGCACACTGTATAGACTTTGCTTTAAGAATCCTTGAGATCAACACTGGCATAGAGTAGTTATTGCATTTGTATGGTGAAGCCTGGTGCTTTTGTCTTGTGTTAATAAAAATGGATATGAAATGAGACAGAATAGAAGCACAGTCAAACATAGCTACCATTCAAAGAGAGAGAATGGTTGAAGTAGCTTATCACCCAAGTACTATTTTTCAACATAGAATGAAAAGTAGGTTGTTTCTCTTGGACACAGAGCAGATCCACATGTTCCCTCTCAAGAAAAATCTGGCCTCGTTTAGCCAAATCTTGTGCACTGAGAAGCTACAATCCAGCACATCATTTAGGGTATGATCCTTATTTATGCTCTTTAGACATAAATATCCCAGAGGAGAAGGCTCCAGACACTCTTCCTTCCTCTCTTTTTTCAAAGGATTTTTTTATCTTTTCAGGATGGTCAGTGTGCTACTCCCAAAGAAAAGCCAGAAGCCATAGCTTTTACTGCAAACAGCTTTAGTAGGAATATAGAGGGAAAATCAAATTTGGAAAAAATAATAACTGTAATTTTAGAGCAGATATAGCTGTTCCTGAAATTTGGTGTAGATCCAATTTCTAGCCAGGGCAGAACCATCAAAAATGAGTATTCATTTTTCAAGCAGAATGAGAAGGTATGACATACCAGCAACACTGAATGGTAATTTTGAGGAAATCTGTAGAACTGGGAATATCTATTTCCAAGGTGGCAGAAAATTTTTAAGAGCTGAATAACCAAAATGTCAGAGCTTATTGATTTCAATCATCAGTTCTCAAAGAATCAGCACAGCAATCACAAGTTTTACAATATGAGTTTTCAAGAAATCTTATAAATAATGGTTTTATCTGTTAGTTCATGGTACACTTAGAAGCTTTATTTAGAAAAGAGAGGGAAAGAATGTTTTAGAAAGGAGTAGAATCAATAATCTGATTATAACAATATGCATAATTTTATAATAAACTTTAAAGGAGGGTGTAATTAGGCATTGGGTAATTGGAAAATAACATAGAGGGGAAAAAGTGTCAATTTCCAAGAGGAGGCTGTGTCATAGCAATAAAATATCCTTACTTGACTGTGAAAATGAAGTTTTGAAAACAGTAAAGTGCAGCTCTCATGTAGCATAATTTTAGTTTAGTCCTTGAGACAACGTTATAAGGAAAAATGTTTAAGATTGAGAAAAAAGATGGTAATGGTAGAATTGAAATTTGAATAGAACTTTACTCAGAAGCCTACAATGAAGTGCATTGAAATGTGATGATTCAGCATATATTAGAGTTCCTTGGGGTCTATTTTTAGGATCAGTCTTATTTCATATTTCCATAGCTGATGATCCCTCAAGAACTAGAAATACATTAATTAAAGTTAATGGTAGCCCAGAAAATCATGAGGTCTGAAACCAGCGGAACATCAGACTAATCACATATGAATGACATGAGAATAATAGAAATGTAAAAGAATAAAACAAGATCTTTGACTAGAAATTTAAAAAAAAGGCTTCCCACAGCAAGCTAAGTGCTTGCCAATCAAACATCTGAGATGAAGAGAAAGCCTGAGAGTATCCTATGAAGCACCAGTGTGAATGAATTATAAAAAAAACCCAAATATGATCCTAAACTGTATAAGAAAAATTGTATTACTGTAGCTGTGTATGCACTGATGTGAGCTCAGCTGAGGCACTCAACAAAATTTTGACTACTCATATTCAAGAATGTGAAATTGGAGAGTGTTTTGGGAAGGGTTGTTGGGATTATCAAAGGAACAGATGATGCAGAGCTTTCGTGTAATCTTCATGGAGAATGAACCGTGTGAGCTAAAAGCCACTAGAACAAGTAGGTATAAACTGTCTCTGAATGATTTCTGTTCAGATATTAAGTTTTCATGACTGGAACAATGAGTTTTGAGTACAACTTCTCATAATAAGAACAGTCAGGAAAGAAGGAAGAGGAATGAGATCAAGTTAACTTAATATTCAAGTTTATTAAGATGTTATGAAAATAATTATACAGCATGGTTCTTTGTAATATCAGTGGATAGGACTCAGTAAGTCAAGAGGAACCCTTGAATCCAAATGTCGACCTCCTTCCCCCTCCTCATCTCCCTTGAGCTTGTATATTGCTTTGATCTGCCTGCTCTGATCCTTCACCACAAAGGTATTCACGTAAATTTACTCTCAGAGGAGGATATGACAGTCTGTCTTGAAATGTCCACTGTATATATTTCCCAAACCCTTTCAGGACTGTTTGCTTCTTTGAATAAATGACTTGGGGATTGTTTTTCCGGTAATATTTCACAGCTTAAAAAAGTCCTTCAGCGGAAGTAACCACGCAAGTTTTCACAGTTAATTTGCATCTTCTTTGTTCCAGCCTAAATCTAATTATTTAAATTTCTTTCTTTCTTTCTTTCTTTCTTTCTTTTTTCTTTCTTTCTTTCTTTCTTTCTTTCTTTCTTTCTTTCTTTCTTTCTTTCTTTCTTTCTTTCTTTCTTTCTTTCTTTCTTTCTTTCTTTCTTTCT
>NC_031768.1:68058068-68108365 GCF_001522545.3 Parus major | reverse complement strand
TTCTTTCTCTTTCTTGCTTTCTCTCTCTTTCTCGCTTTCTCTCTCTTTCTCTCTCTCTTTCTCTCTTTCTCTCTTTATCTCTTTCATAGCACTAAAAATACAGGTTTTACCAAGTGACATTGCCTTAATTTGTTTCTTTTCTCTTTAGTTTCATTCAGTATGTTAAATACAGAACTTCTACAACTTTGTAAAGGTATGTGCTTCAATAACAGTGGAAAAAAAATTGTATTGGCTCTCTGCTGCAATATTCTTTACTTCGTAAGTATAAAGCTGCCACTTTTTTAATCCACTGTCAGTTTCTGTCACAAGCATGATATGATAAAAACTGAATAGGAAATCTCATTGTAACAAAGTTCTAGGAACGCACTATCAGCATCTCAGAGCAATAAACTGGAACCTGACTTAAGCTGTTGGTATGACACATTGTAGCGGTTTAAATGCAAAATTAGCACACACATATAACAAAAAAGTAATTCATGCCATGGAGCAGGTAGCTGTAAAGACTCAGAATTAATAGATGTAATGCAAAGATCAAAACAAGTTAAGCCCATTATGTGGAAAACTTGCAGTAAGGAAGTACAAATAAAATCATCCATGGAAAATGTATACTCATAGTTTCAAATAATAAAAAAAATTTTAAAAAGCAACAAAAAATAAAATTTGTGAGACATTATTTTCTCCTTAGGAACAATTAACTTCCAACACCCTTTACAATGTAATATTGTTGAATGCAATAAAAGCTTTTCCTGCAGAAACAGTGGAATAGTTCTCCATTACAAAAACAATGTTATTTTTTTGCTCCTTCAGTGAACTCCATTCTCCAGTGTGTGGGATCACTGCACCTGTGTGGAACTCTGTAAGTCAAGCAAGCCCTCTACAAGTGTCAGGGCTTGCTTGTGAGTTTACTGTAAGCTACGACCCCTGTCTACCTAGAAGCGAGCAAACTGAAGTTTTCTGTCAGAAATGAGTCACCAGATTTAAACCTAAGCCCAAGCTTAGGTTTGAAAGGCTCAAGACCTATTTCTGATTTTGCTGGCTAAACCTAGGCACTGGCTGGCTCACATCCTGAGGAGTTCAACACATTATTGCCTTTGAAGATTTGAGCCTTAACTATTTCTAAGCCAGACATCACCATGATATCCATGTGCCTAATTCTTATATAGCACAATTTGGCTGCATCAGAAACTTTGTCACAATTTCATTTTTAAAATAACAGAAAATGCAAGTAGATAATATTTTTGATTGGCAGTTTCTTAGAGGGGAAAAGAAAAAATATTCTTAGTGATGCATATATTTTTGCTGAAAATTACTGTTTTCTGTGCTGAATGCCAGCTTTTCAGTTCTGGTGATTATGGGTTCTTTTATTGTGTTCAGCCATAGGAGGAAATTAAGGTGACTTCTGATTATTTAGCTGCTTAATGGATATGGTTATGAGTCAGAGCAATCTCAGACTCCCCTTTTGCTGCTAGGCATTTTGGCAAACTCTTGTGGGATTTTTTTTCCTGCACAGTAGCAGGACTAGGAAGTAATGTTCCATTCAATTCTTTCAGCTGTGACTACCATTAATTAAATCCAAGGTTTCCCGTAGGAAGACACTCTCACAGGAAATGTGCTCTCAGTCTCACCTATCTGCTCAGAGTGAGTATGCTTCTGGGAGAAAAATCACTCCAGACTGAGGGGAAACATAAAAATATTTTCCTTTGAATTCTCATGAGGAGCCTGACTGCAGACCAGAGGCCCTGACTATGTGAACACTGGCTGGGTTAAACGTTGGACTCAGCCTGAAGGATTAGTTTAATAGTGTCACAAGGAGGTAATAGAGCTTATTGAAAATAGTTATCAATCCATTAACGGGGAAATAAGCCTACCAGCATTCTGTCAAGTACTGCCCATATAGCTTCAGCTGTCGCGCATACCTTGTTTTTTATCTTTTGACCTTGTTTTTTTCATAATTCTCACAGCACTGAGAGTGAGAAAGTACTCAAACCCAGCCAGGAATATCTGAGCAAAACTGAAAAGAGGCGGCTGGGGAGAGTTGAGGGAAGCAGGCGCGGGGTGTTCGGGTACCGAGCATCCCCTAGCGATCGGCTCTCCCAGTGCAGCATCCTGCCTTTCTGAGTCTGCTCAAAGAGCTCAGGGAAGCCCAGATCGGCAGAGTACAAACAACGGATCAGTACAAATAAAGTACGCCCAGACTTACAAAAGCACTGACAAGCTGCGAGGTAAGTAATTACTTCTAGAAAACAAGGACTCCTTTTTAATACAAGTACGTTATTTGGATAAAACCACAACTGGCTTCCCTTGTCTGACCCACCAAAAAGACACTTATACAGATATATTATCCTTTCACTTAAACTTCACTGATGACTTATAAATCAGATAACGAAACGAGGGATTGTCAGTATTGTTTCCCCACTAGACCTTACAGTATGCTAAAGAAGTCTACATTCATAGAGAGATCCTGATGTTATCCTTCTGGTCACCTATTGGACTGTCTGCTGCTTTTGAATAAGGACGGGAAAGCTTTGACTAAAGAAGATCCTACAAACTGTAGATTTTTCTGGTAAACAAACAGGAAAAAATAAACTCCTTCAGCAATATGTAGGGGGTTTTTTGGTTGTTTTTTTTTTTCTCCCTGCAACAGTAACTTTTTTCTAAATACTTTCACCAGCTTCAGGAAAGGGTGGGTTAGAGACAGGGGTTTCCTGAGCCCTTTCAGAACATGGTTTTAACGAAGCCCTGTGTTCAGAAGAGCCCCTAGAGAGTCTTGTTTTGGAACAGTCTGACGCCTACATGTTATTATCTTTGCTACATTTTGCAGTTTTGTGTGAAATTTATTTTTAATCTTTAACAAAACATGCCCCTGTTTATCTTAAATTCAGAAAAGGTTTAATAATGTAAAACAAAATAACTTTTTAAATAATTAGATTTACAATGAATACCAAAACATAAAAGTATAAAGCAAGTTAACAAGAAAGGAGTTCTGAAAGATCAAAGAAAATGTGTTTATTTGATTTGATTAAAAACAAATAAAAAAGTACTTTCACTTTAACAAGTTATAACTGGCTGTTGACAAAAAACAGTGAAAGAGTTTCCCAGTCCCACAGGATAAAGGTTTTCTTCTGATAGAGGTTCACGTAGTCAGAACAGATTGCTGACACTGATATGTCAAAGCAATTATATATTGAAAAGTGACAAAGCCACATCAATATCAAAAAACATAGATACAAAGACAAGTTTCCTTGGAGAACATACTCCTTTTGCAGCCATTGCCCCCCGGAAATTTTTTTAGGATTAAGGTTAGGGTTAGGTAGCAAACGCTGCCTAATACCAGCCTTCTCTACCCATGGAGGAGGAGATCTATGGAAGCCAGCTCTCTTCTGGGAACTCTACTGAAATGCTAAAGCAGGTTTTGATCTATTGTTGTGCCTCTGTGTGACAATTTTTGAATCCACCCTTCTTCTGGAGGCTTCAGCAGGAAATGTACAGACCTCCCATGAACTGATGCCCAGCCGGGATCCAGGCAAGGGGAAGCCAAGTAACTGAAACTGGAATTTGCTTTAGATTGGGCTGTTTTAATCTTGTTTAATGAGGTTTTTTGGGTTTTAATTCCAATTTAACTGATAAAAGATTATTTGAACGGCATATTTTTTTTAAAAAAAGAGTAAACACTTGCCCCATTTCCAAGAGACAAAAGTACCCATAGTCTAAGGATAGCTTGAATCTTCAATGAAGGTCCACAGCTAAATCAAAAAGACCAGATTTGACATTCCAAAAATGCTGTGGTAAAAACTTACAGAAAACACTTGAAACAGTCATATATTTCAGACCTCCTCTACATAAAGTGATGAAAAAAAATTCACAAAATCCCCCCCCCCAAAAACATTTGTAGTTTATCTTTAAAGGCAACATGTGAAATAAATCACTGTAACTTTGTAGAAATTAGAGGCGCTATAGTTATTTTCACTCTAAGGCTTCCACATCCCCTTAAAAGAGTGCCTCCAGACAAGAAGGCCCCTTAAGCAATTGTACCCACTGCATCTCACCTTCTATCCTGTTACCATCTACCATCTGCCGAGGAGATGCCTTCAGGCAGAGTATCCAGCCCTGCAGCCAGGATACTCCCGACAGGGAGGTTTCAGCACACAGGGCACTGTGTGCCAGGGCTGCTGTGACTGGTGCAGTGCTCTCATTTCTAATGCCATTTCTGACAATTGTTCATGCAACTCCTATTTATTTGCAGTGGGGCTTCAGAGAGGCATTCGATCACCCAGTGTTGAGATGGTCACTGCAAGATCATTAAAGCAAAGTTGGTTGTGAAAGAAATCAAGCCTTGATCCAATTTGAATACCTGGTAATCTGATGAAAAAAATATGTGTATGATTTGTGTTTATGTCTGGAAGTTTTCCCTAGTGTGAATGCTTCTAAAGGAAAACCAGTTCTTTCTTGCAATGTATGTCCTTTTATGTTATGCAGCCTAGACTGCGGACCATAGTGATGTCAAAAATGTACATGGAGTGATTGCATCCTGTCTGTGTCCTGCAAGAATGACTTTGAAAGTTAGATGTTTCATCTCTACAGTCATATCCTGATCAACAAACTCAGTCAATAAATAAATACATTTAGTGACAAAACTTAGCTTTCTGTAAGCTGCAGTTAAACAGGAACTTGATTTGTTTTTCTGTATTCACATCTATTCTATAATAATGAATCCAGCACCACAATAACCAAGTACCCATTATAATTATAAGATCAGAGAAACCTTTGTGGTACTCATTTTCCTAAAACTTATTTTAAAAACTCCAGTCCTCCATTCTCATTCTTTTGAAGTTTTTGCTTTAAACCTAAGACTTAAATACAAAGGGCCAGAACTTGGGTTGAGAATGTGGGGGGTGGGGTTTAAGAGGTGTAGAGATTTTTCCCAAGAAAGAGAAAAACAGAATATAAAGCCTATTGATTTTTCAATTTGTTTTTTTATTTTACAAATCCCAGTGCCATTAAAACATATATAAAACTGTTGCAGTATTGCCTCTATGTCTGTGTGTGTGCATGTGTGAGAGACAGAGATGGTGTTTAATAGCCACATATAGAATTTACAAACACAGATCCATTCAGGTTATTAAGGGCAACCCAAATTAAAAGGTTAAAGTATTATATGAGCTACACTTCTCAGAAGAAATATATAAAATAAATATTCCAGGTACACATGTGGAGCTATGCTTTGAAATATACGGGAAACTCTCTTGAAGCATCACTGCCTGGTTTCCCCACCTCAGGCTGTCAGCACTGTGATGCTTTTGGAGCAAAACCCAAGCAGTTTTTGCTGCCTGACAGGATGGGCTCGACTGAGAAAAGCTCCCCACACCAGGCACCACAAACTTGGCTGCCCTGGTCTGCTATGGGAAGGTGTTAGACACCTTCAGCACCTGCTTGGGGCCACTGAGACAGCTGGGCTTTGCTGGCATGGGAGAACGGCCTGGAGTTTCAGCCTGGAAAAGAGGAGGCTCAGGGGTGACCTTATTGCTCTCTACAGCTGCCTTAAAGGAGGGCGCAGCCGGGTGGGTGTCGGCCGCGACCCAGATAATAAGTGACAGGAGGAAATGGTCACAAGTTTTGTCAGGAGAGGTTTAGGTTCGACATGAGGTGGAATTGCTTCAGAAAAAAACAGTGATTTAACATCGGAATGGGATGCCCAGGGAGGTGGTGGAATCACCGTCTCTGGAAGTGTTTAGGGAAGGACTATGTATGGCACTCAGCACCACAGTGTCGCTGACATGGCAATGTTCGGCCACAGGTTGGACTCGCTGTTCTCACAGGGCTTTTCCAACCCAACTGATTTTGTGCTTCTGTGAACAGCGCGCTCAGCCTACAAGACACAGCCCCGCGGGTAAGCGAGCTGTGCCCAAGGCGGGCGGAGGCCGGGACACGAACCGCGACCCCTCTCCCCTCACACGGGCCCCGCCCCTCAGCGCGCCCGTTGCCCCGCGCGGCCCCGCCCCGCGCGCAGTGACGCACACGGGGGCGGGGCGGAAGTGAGCGGGCGGTGGCGGCGGAAGTGGCTGCGCGTGTCGGGGGCTCAAGATGGTGAGTGCGGGCAGCGGCGGCGCTGGGCGGGCGGGGGTGTTCTTGTGCCGGACCGCACGGAGCCGCACCCGGGTGGTCCTTCCGCCCCGCCGCCGCCAGGTCCCCCTCCCCTCACTCTCTCGGCGTTCCCAGGGCCAGCGGGGCCGTGCTGAGTCACGGCGGTCCGGCGCGACCATGGCGGACTCCCTCATGGGCGCGGGGGCCCGGGAGGCGCGAAGGGCCCGTGGCGGCTGTGGTTAAAGCCCTTCCCGGGGACGGGAGCGGGACTTCCAGCCGGGACGGTGGTCCCAGCCTCCGCAGCCTGCGGCTTCGGCGGCGCAGCTCCCGGGGAGGGAAGTCACGCCTCGGCCCTCCGTGGTGGGCAGCGGCGCTGGGAGCGCCTCAGACGGGCCGGGCACTGATGTGGCTCGAGAATTGCGTTTGGGGAGTGTTTCGTGGTTTTCTCCGTGATTTTAACTTTGATCTTCCCTCTTGTCACGTCCCCCAGGTACCGTATCTGTTTAATGCTTTCATTCACAGCAGTCCCACAAAGGTGTAGTCAGCGCTGAGTTGGTAAATCGGTAGATGCTTTATATGCGTGTAACAACAGGCATGTTAGCGCTGGCTTACAGCTCTTATGTTACTGAGAGCTCACATGTTGGTACAAAAGATCTTAAGTGTAAGCATGAGTTTTCTGTTGGATCTGCTGGGGCAAACCCTTGCACTGAACTGCTCATCACTGTCACCTTCCAGAGATTATTGCTGTCCCCTCGGCTGTTTATTAGACATTGTCCTATTGGTGGAGCAATTTTTATGAACAATTCTAAAATCATCTTGATAAATTCGGATAGGTTAGAGTGAAATTAGTGGCCTGGTTACTATTAAGCAGTACTTAGTAAGTCTGTGGACTTCTGGTAATCCACTACAAGTTTCTGTTTTCCTTTGTTCTTTCAGTTAACTGGCACGCTAGACTGCTCAAATACACCTTGTCCTCCTTATGGCAGCCTCAAACCATGGCTAAATTTGATCTTGTGTCAGTATTACAATAAATGAAGGAATGCTCCTTTCTGTCTTGTCAGCTGTCAGGACTTGACTCTTTCCTTTCCTTCCCTGCAGCCCAGGGTGGGAACAAACAGGGTATATTGTGAGTTCAACTTCATGTGGGTCAACCAGGTCCAAAAATGTTGTCAGTACCTTTAGTTTTTATCAGACTCTGAAAGAATTTTGTATTAGTGTAGGCTTTATGTATTTGGGTGTTTGTGTGTGTTTTTGTTTTGCCTCTATTCTAAAGAAAGGCTTATCCTTTACTACTTTAAGGAGTCTTTGAGCACTTCCTTTCATTTGGCTGGTCTAATGGCCCATACAAAAGTGGTCTGGTTCTGTTGAAATAATCTTCTTTCTTTTTGTTCCAGAATTCCAGAGGCACTGCTTCTCTGTTGAAGGATAGTATCTCATTTACAGAAGTTTCGTCTTCAGGGCTATTTGAAGGTCATGATCTTCTGCGCAGAGGGTACGCTTTACTTTTGCTTGCTGAATTGCTTCATAGGCAGTGTTAAACTTCAGTCTGTATTAAATGTTGGCTTTTTACAGAACTTTTGTGCAAGGTGTGTTGCAACTAGGCATTTGGCTCTGTGATACTTTTCTTTAGAAAAGAAACAGCAAAGTACTGATAATTGTGAAACAGCTGATAGTTTTAATATACATGGATATGAGTGTGCAGTAACACTGTGGGAGATAGTTAATTTCAGCATTGGGACAAAACCCAAAAATAATATAATAAATATAGTTGGAGGAGTTTGCCATTTTCACACAAGCGTGAACTTTCCCTCTCTGTCTTGGATAATGAATCTAAAATAAGTTAATGGAGTTTAAAATGCCATACAACTGGCATTGGGAGAAAGTGTGTACAATATTCCATTGCAAAAGTGTCAAGACTTCAAAATTAAATGCAGTGTAGCTTGGACATAATTAAATCTGTAATGATTTCATTTATTAATATTTTCATCTCTTTCTGAAAGGAATCAAGGAAGAAAAACACATTCTATTTTGTCAAGCATAAAGGATGTTTGAAACTCTTTTTCTTCTGGTAGTGCTGTAGTTAGAGATTTTACTTTCTGCTTCACTATTAATCTTTTTTTTTCTTTCTAGCTCATATTTTGCTAGTTGTGTGTCTCTGTGGGCTGGTGTTTGTATCAGATTGGTTTTGGACTGCATCTTAAACCATATCCAAATTAATTTGAAGTTAATGTTTTTTCTTCTTGTTCTTCTAGCTTTACAAGTGTGAAAAGTGAATTGCTGCCCAGCCACCCACTGCAGTTGACAGAAAAGAACGTAAGCATAACATCAAATGTAGCCATCTTCACTCTTAATTAATTGCGAAGTTTGAATTAACAGTGTGGTTATCTGGACTGCTTTGTGCACTAGGAAGTAACGAGCAGGGTCTTTAACAGAATGAAGGTGTTCAACAACAGTAACATTTTAGTTATACAAATAACGTTGTCAGCAAGTCTGTTTAATATTAATCTCTTACTTATATTTCTCTTTGCTTCAAGTGTGTAAGCAGGCTTCCGAGTAGGGACTTGTCTGGTCAGCTTTAGTCATCTAAGAGTGTGTGTGCAGCCACACAGGTAGGCCAGGGGCACACCTGTCACCTCGTGAAGGCTGATCCTCCCATTTAGTCTGTAGATTTACCATCTATCTTCACTTTCAGATTTTCCATAAATGTCTCAGTCCCATTTAGACATTTTACACCTACAGTTTCTCATAGGTGTTTGCAATCTCATCTGCCTCGGTCATCGCTCATGGACCATTACAAGTAGTCTGTGGAAGGTAGAGGGAGGCCAAGCTTGCTGGTTGAACTGAATATCTCTGGTGCCTGTTTCCTCAGCACCGAAAATACGATGTATCAAACTGTCCTGAGGCAAAGTTGTTACTTTGATAGAATGTTCCAAATTGCTATGTTAGACTGTAATGTCTAATACATGCGAATTTTAGCCAGTGTTAGTGTTGCCTTGTATTTAAACAGTGATGTGAGCTTATTTATAAATACTATAAATGTTTCAGAGCTATTTGTTGATTGATTTTTTTTAAAACTCATTGCTATAACTTAGTTTGCAACTCTGTTCTTGCCATTCAAAACCTGTATAATTAAAAGATCACATGCTAAAGAGACAAAAAAGCACAGAAATAAAACAGGCCCTGTGATCCCCTAGTAGAATTTAGAAGACTCACATATTTTTCTTCCACATTTGGTTAATTTTTCTGTAACTTTAAGGCCAGTTTAAGAATTATTTTCATGTGCATTTGAATGAGAAAATACTTAACTTAGCCTGAGATTGTTATGGTTTTTTTTCTGCTGTAATGTTAAAAAGGTTTCTCAGGTAGCACTGGTAGAAACCAAATGTTTCTCCTATCCAAAAATTCTTGCCTCAATAAAATAAAAGAAATGGAAAAATAATTATAAGAATTATAGGATTAGGATGAGGCATATAAATAGTATTTTCTGCTAACTTTTGAAAAGCATTCAATATAAATTGTTACAAAGAAAATGTTTGTTATGTCTTTGACTTGTATTTTTCTGTTGGCTTTTGAGATCCCTTTTCATAAATATGTTCTCATAATAATAGGCTTTTGTCATGGTGATGGAATACAGGTTTTAAAATTAGAGATTTGAATTTTTTTGATTATTTAAGCTTAAGTTTAACATTAAGTATAGCTTACTTCTTTGTACTCCAGTATACATGAGTGAGAACTTTATTTTAAAAAAGCCTCTACTAAATAGATTGTCTTACTGATAAGTTTGAAAGCAGTTGGGGAAAAAGATGAGTTTTCATTTGTTTTTCACAATCAGAAGGAGTGCATGAAGTGCTCTGTTTTCCTGATTGATTAGAAAATAAGTATATCAAGTGTTTTCAAGTAGTCTTTGATGACTGATTAATGACATCAAATTTGCTTTAGTGATCTTCAGACTGGACTGAGTTTCCTAGTCATTCAGACAATAATGTAGTGAAGTAGTGCAAAACTATACCACTTGGTGGTGTTGCACCTCCTGATTATCAAAAGTAACAAAATAAAATTCTTGCTATTAACTTGAAGTAAAATCCAGCAAAAAAACAATTTCATCTTCATAGAACAAATCTTACTGCATCACTCTCTTTCTCGAACACTTGAGACATGTTTGATGGTATCACAGAATTTTTACACACAAATTTAATAAGCAGGATCTTTTAAGTAGCATGTCACAAATTTCTTCTATGGCTGTACTTTAAAGTAACTTTTTCTAAAATAAAAATCAATATTGTTTGTGACAGTTCCAGTTAAATCAAGATAAAACAAACTTTGCCACACTGAGAAACATCCAAGGAATCCATGCACCTTTAAAGCTGCAGATGGAATTCAGAGCAGTGAAACAGGTAGGCATTTATATCCAACTGGTATAACTTAAGCCATTTGAAAAAATGTTTACCTTGAAACATGCTTTCAGAGACACATATTTCTTTGTTGAGATACCTTATGTTTCTAAAAGAAATTAATTCACTGTTAAAAAACTGCTGTTAAAAATGATGAACTAAACAGTACAATTACTAGTTTTTAGAACAGTCAATATGCTAAAGCTTTTTAGCTGCTGTTCTTTTTTATTGGTTATTTGGTGAAGTGCTAAGTGTTCTTGCCTTGCTGTGGAATAGCTTCCTGTAAGCCTTCAGAGAAAAGCAGGAGGAATTGAGTATCAATTCCTAAAATTAATATTCTCCCCTGCAGAACATATGACCTTCGCAGGAAGGAGTCTCTGCAGCTGTAAGGAAAAGAGATTCAGGGGTCTGAAGCAGGTAGTGATTTGGGAGTAGATGTAGAGGTAATGTGAAACCTGATACAGAGAGTTTGCTATGCACTTATTGTTCCTCAGCCTTTGTTGTAAGATCAAGGGAGGTCTACAGGGAGTTAAGTTCAAAGGCTTTAACTCTTAATTGAGAAGCTGAGTCTGTTGCCTTTTCCTTCTTTTTCCTAGGATTGAGGGTAGCTGGAGAAGGGGAAATATAGAAAGCTCATTGATAATATTCAACTTTTTTGTCTTGAGGGTTGTCAGGCTACTAAGAGTAGGTTTTCCAAGTGAGTTAGAGCAATTTTGTACTCACAGTGATAAGGTGCTACTAAATCATACTGAGCTGCATTAAGCTTGGCAGAAGTTACTGCTCCTGAAGATGTGGAAGTCAGGATGTAAGATATGAAAACATCCCTTGGTCTCAGATGTGCTGTCTTGAGGAATCTTTTTCCTGACTAACCTGAAACAGGTTGCACATTGCAGAGAATGAGGGAGGTGAGGATATCCTGTTAGTCTGTCTCCAGAGGTGGTTTTGGGAAATGGGTGGGGGAAATAGGGTGATCAGAAGGTTTTTCGCTTCCAGATTCATTTTGGGGATTCAAGTTTTCTTGCTGTTTAACTGAAGTATCTCTAGTAGTAGTGAATGCATTCTCAGAAAGATTTCAGAGCACAAACAATGTGTACCACTTGGAATTTTTTTGGAAATACTGAGTGAAGGGTACAGAAGACTGTTGAAAGTAACTGGGAGTAGACTTGAAGCTTAAGAATAGGTTGAGATTGGAGACGTAATTATGATTTAGATTAATTAAAAGTAGGATTGTGTTTAAATGTGAAAGTTGATATAGCTCCTTCACTTGCATTCCTGACATTAGGAGGCTTAGAATGTAGTTTCCAAACTATAATACTTCAATTGCCCAGTACTGACCTCAGGGTGTGGAGGTTTGCAGTGAACCTCCCCAAATTTATGAGAGGAGCTTTACAGAGGAGACTTCATTATTTTATTAGTTATTATTTTATTTATGAAAGTATTTAATTATAAGTATTTAAAGTGCAGTATTTGCTGTACTACCAACACCGCAGTGAAAACTGAAAATCTGTCAGGGGGATGTTCTTTTCAAACAGATAACCAAAAGAAGATGGTCATGTTTGCATGTCTTTGTGTGCCAGTAGTTCTCTTATTCCAGTATTGTTTTTTCTGCCTGTTGACTTTTCTCAGTCACTCCAGACTGAGAAATCCAAGTATGAACCCTTTCTATTTCAGACTTGCAGAAACTTGAACTCTTGCTTGAACTCTTTTTACAGGTCCAGCGTCTACCATTTCTTCACAGCTCAAACATGGCAATGGATATTTTGAGGGGAAATGATGAATGCATTGGTTTTGAGGATATCCTTAATGGTAAATATATTCTGGCTGTAATGCTATGGAAACATTTAAAGTTAAAATTTGGGAACTGTGAAGTTCTTTGCCTCTACTGAACAAAAGAATTAAACTCCCAAAATACAAAGTACAAAATTAAATCCTAAAAGCAAAGAAGCATTGGGGAAGGAGAAATAAATATAATTCAGCTGTAAGTTATGTGAAATATTGATCAAGACAGTATTTGCTTGTAGGCTGGGTTTCTAAAGGTGTAGATTATGCATGTAGGTTGCATGCCTCTTTCCTCAGAAATTTCTAAAATACTCGTGCAGATTTTGTCAAGCAGAGGTACAAAGTTTTGTAAGTTCTGTGATTAAGAGGAAATGTTAGAGAAGAGGTACAGAACTAATGAAACAGATACTTAGCAGGGGAAAGGGTTCCTCAAATGAACTCAACAGGCTGCTCTTGTGTGGTAGCCTTTGACTATTAGTATGTGTGGAATAGAATAAACCTGGAAAAATTACTTTTGAACAAATTATTTCCAGCTGGTACTTGAGGACATGGAAGGAGGCAGAGAGAGTATTTTGAAGTGGGATTGGAGAATGGAAATAGCTGGGGAGATAGGAAGCTGGAAATAAGACAAATCTGAATCTAAAGGCATGGTGTAAATCTGGGGTTATTTTCTGAGACAGATATATAGGGACCCAGGGAAGGAATCTTGGGCTATTGTGGTTCCACAAGGGTAGAGCAATGTCGAACGTAATTTGTAGAAATTTGGTTATTTACCATTGCTCACAACAAGCTGTTAGATTTTTTATAGAGTGCTGAGGAGTGAGTGGGTTACAAGTGTTTTTGGTAAGGCTTTATTTATCAGGGAGTGGACTAAATATTTTTGTTATCTCTGGAGGAATCAGAGGCATTAATATGTCTTATTTATTGAAGGAAAACATAATTGATGCACCCATAAAGAAAAATATTTCTTCCAAACAGTCACAACTTGTGTTCTGGCCCTGGGATTGTTTTTTCATTTGTTGTAATTTTTTTTAAATTTTATTTTTTTTTTGTATAGAAAAGAAGTTCATACTGACTGTATTGGTGTCTCTTGTGTCCTCTCCACATTCCTTGGTGTAGCCTTTGAGTACAGTAGCTAATGTCAACCATACTTTACAGAATGAAGGAAATCTCAGAGGTATTTAGGCATGTAGAATTTCTGTGAAACTAGGCAGTTGGGTGGAGAAGAGAAATCAGGAGTATGTCCCAGCTTACAGAAGGGAGGACTGTGAGCACCTGTTGTGCAGAGAAGTTGTGTTGGAAAGAGGTGTAGGGCAACTATGGAGAAAAACTTCAGTCAGACTCGAGTTTTTTCAAATGCTAAACTTGAAATGTAATCCCTTTGAGACTTGGGCAGTTGGAGTCTGTGCGTATGCAGAACTGGTTGATTTTACTTGAAATGTGTGTGTGTACTTATGATAAGCTGTTCCACAATGTATATGTTTGTTCTCTGATCAGTGCTTTGGATAGAGGCTTCTGAGTTACATATCTTCACTCTGCAACACTGTCAAAAATCGGTCAAGTAACTGTTGCACTAGCATTATAATTAAAATAGATATTGACTTTCATTGGCTGCTGTCGGTCTTTGTGGCTTGGTAAAGGCCTCATGCTGTCAACTTTTCTTTTTCCAGATCCTTCCCAGAGTGAGATTATGGGAGAACCACACATCATGATGGAGCACAAGCTCGGTTTATTGTAACAAAATATACTTCACAGAAATGTTTTGTGTGTCTTTCTAGCGCAGATCTAAGTACATGGTACTAAATTGACACTCACAGTGTTAAGCAGACCTAGTTATCACTTGCCTTCCTTAATGAAAAGGCACATTAAATGTTTCAAGTCCATAAACTGTTCTGTGCTTGTTATCAATCATACAAATGTCCTGTAACTAGATAGTTTAAATAATGCCTTTTCATAAACTGCTCAGGACAATAGCTTCTTAAATATGGAAATGCTATATATGTATACAAGAAATTAAAAAATACCCAGGCATTTTAAAACTGACTACTGTGGTAAATGCATTTAATGGGGGAAGAGGAAGGTATTTTCCGTTGCATAACTCTTTGTTCATGAAAATTTCCATACACTTTTTAAACTATTGAATAAAAGTTTGCTATAAATGCTATTGTGTTCCAAAATATATTTATTCCTAAATTAAGAATCTCTTATCCATGACCCAGTGTTGTCCCTTTTATTGCAATATCTTTAAGGGTCTTGAACACCAGTATTGCCAGTTACATACATCATATCCCTCTCTTGACAGCTATTTATGAGTGAGCTATTAAGCTTTTGTGTAGAATTGGAAGTATTGCTGTAATAATGGGCTTAAAGGTCTAGATTTTTTCATGTGTGTCCCTGAGACAATATTTTGGTTTCTGAAAGTAGAAGCAAGTTCCACTTGGGGTTTAAAGAGATGCTTTAAAATCTGTTTGAACATAATTGAAAAGAGTGCTCCCAGGTCTAGGTATTTTATTATTAAGAAGGAATGCAGAATTATGAAAGTACCTAATTAAATTGGTGCAGTAAGAACATGAAGGTATGGTGGTACAAATACAGAAATAATTATTTGTGGGTTTACAAAACCCAGATCTTAATTAAGGAAGACTGAGAGATTTATATTTAAATGCACCTTTTAAAAGAGGAGGCCACTGAAAAGGTTTTTGTGTGCCTAAGTGATTTGATTTATTAAATTTGGGGTTGTAACAACTATTTCCAGTGTTATACATGTGACAGTGTTATACCAATCCTGCAAGGCAGCTCATACAATGTGGCATATCAGGAAAAAGAGTCTGTGGTTCAAAAAACGTTATCTGTTGTCAGATATGAAGAACTAGAAGCAGTATTTCTAAAACAGGAACTGTGTTTATTCAGCAGGTTTTAATGACTTGATTAAATGTAATTAGTGTTCTGTTGTATATAATTTTAGCAAGAATGTTACTATAAACCTCTTTCCACCACAGCAAACATCCCTTGTGCTTTTCATTGGGCTTACAGCTACTACAAATTCCCTATCCGTATGGGCCAAAGTCTCTAGCTTCTGTCCTGTAAACTTTATAGTGTTTTTATATGCAAAACATTGCAGCATTTTGGAAACATTAAGATGATAGTATGACTCACTTTAGTGGTGGTCTTATTTGGTTTTATATTTAAACTTATTTCATTTAAGAAGTGAAGCATCTAAAATTTTCTTTCACTGGAGACTTGTAAAGGTTAGAGGCTTGTGCTATGCAGTACAAGCTGTTTAATTTATTTGGGTTTTTTTCCTTAGGGAAGTTAAACAGAGGACCAGTAAATTGAACATGCAAGTGTAGACCTACTCCCATTTTTGTTTTCTACAGCTGTCCTCATCTTTCTGTGAGCTGATAGACTTTATTAAATATCAGAGTTGGCTGCTGTTTTATAATTGACAAGTTCTCTGCAGTTTCATGTAAAGCAAAAGTACTATTGTTATAAAGCAAGCTTGGGGTTCAGTAGGCTTTGTACTGCTCAAGGCTCAGGCCAGAAAAGCTGAGGGATTACATTGCCAGGTCTGGGACAAGTTAAAGGTGCTGGCATGGATTTTTAGGTCTGCCATCTTACCAGCACTCCACCAATCGGGCACAGTTACAGCTCCCCACTTCAGTGTATTGAGCTGGTTGGCCATTTCTAGTGTTGGCTGAAAGACAGATTCTGTTACATTTGAGCAAGACTACCTTAAGACAATTTACTAGAGTTTCTCATTAGTGCAGTGTAAAACCAGAAGCAGATTAGGAGGCTGCATGCAATTCCTAGGTGGTTTTGTTCAATGACTAGTATACTTCGTAATAATCTTGGGTGAGATCAAGCCACATTCAGAGCCAGGAAGTTGCATTGTTCATTATGTCTGTAAGGAAGCTAATCCTAGGGGTTAGCCAGGCTGGAAAGCAAATACTATGTGTAAGAGGCCCTTGTGAGAATTTATGCTGTTAGTAGAGAAATGGGAGTCAAGCAGGACCGAGGCAAAAAGCTTTTGAGGTAAAAAGGAAGGGTTACATCTCAGTGTTACAGGGGGTTGGGCTGTGGAGTGGGCTTCCTGCCCCAGCCTATTCTTCCCATTTTGTACAAGCCTCATTCTGTGAAGAGGTACTGCATGGAGCAACCCAGAGAGGTGGCTAAGTGGGTTGTGCTGGGTACTGGAGCTGGGACAGATCTGGCCTGGGTAAGGGGAGGAAGGCTCTGGCAGGTGCAGCACAAGCTTCCACCATGACTTCTTGCAGGCAGCAGTGCTGTCCCTACTCTGCAATTCCCTTCCTCCTCTTAGTGCTGATGTTCTGGGCAGCATCCTTTCCCCTCCCCAGGTGCAGGAGGGAAGCAAAAGCACATCAGCATATCTTCCTGCTCCTCTGTTTGTTATGACCATAAAAAATAGATGATACCATAGTCCTGCTCCTGTGTACACCAAAACCATCAGTCATGCCAGTGGCTATTTGTCGAAACAAAATTTAAAAGCACAAGAACTACACATGCAACAGAGTTAAAAAAAACAAGCTTTATTATTATTATGTCAAAATAATTTGTATTTATACACAAATAAAGAAATTATAAACTTAGAACATTTTGCTTTAATAATCTGATGGGTATTAGTACTTGGTTTCTCAGCTTGCACCGTGCAAGGCATTTTAAAAACACAGTTCATATCCTCCATGTGTTTTGACCTAAATTCATAGCCTAAATGCTCCATCTACCAGAAGCATTTTGCAAACAGCACATACTTTGTGCAGTTAAATCATAACAAAGCTATTCCTGAGGTGTATGTGCTTGTTCTCAGCTGGACTGACACAGCACCGCTGTGGAGTGGCTCGCTTTGTTGTAACCTTCCAGTGCTAGAAAAGGCGTCCACTGAAGAAGAGCAAGTGAAAGTACACACCCCTTCTGCATTTGCTTTTTTATTTCCGGGCAGTTTTGTGTGAAATAGTTAATTCCATAAAGCCTTACATAACTGCATAATGAAGAGGCAAGGAAGACAATGTAATGTTTGTGCTAAAATCCTTTACATCAGTGTTTTCTTAATCTCTCTACAAGTACTCATTATGTTTTGGACCCACTGGTTATTGTAGAACTCAGCTCATGTTTCCAGCAAGTTGGCAGTAGCTTGGGCACCTCGAAGGCATTAAGCAGTTTTATTTTCTGGCTCTTGTCTAAACTGCTGAGAGAGAGCTAATGATATTTAATTGCCAACATCACTCTTGGAAGTTCAGGACAGAAGTGGAAGAGCTGGCTGGAGGTTAGCACGTTACATAAATGTCTCTGTTTTCACCTGTGATGAGCAGATAGTGGTCTCTTGAATATTGTAAGCTCTCCCTTAAACTTAGTTGAACCTTCTTCCAACCTTATCTGTGATTATGATACATAACTTGGAAAGAATGAAATAATTCAGTTGTAAAGGATCTATAAAAGTATCATCATGATTTGGTATTACTATTTTTTGGTGGAGTACCACTGAGAAGTTCTGTGTGAGTCTCTGTTCATAGGATGGGTATCAGCGGCTGCATGCAGCTCATGGTATGCCTGTCTGCAGTTTTATCCTATGGAGTGTGCATGTGAAGTCATTGTAGATGCTTTCCTAGAGGTTTCATTCCCTAAATGGCAATCACTTTTCTTTTCTTTTTTTTTTTTTCTTTTTTTGCCTAATCTGTTTTGGGGGAAAAGAGTCATACACAACTTTGAGAGATCAGAACAGTATTGGCTGTCAAACTCTTAACAAAATCAACAGATGGGAGTGGTCCTTAACATGGTGTTATATTCACACTTCTGCTGTGCTGTGCATTCCAGAACCTAATACTCAGGACAATCCCTACTTAAAGATCTTAAGGGAAAAGATGAGGAGTCAGTGCTGAAATGGATTCCTAGGTTTGGCAGTCTCACCAGTTTGTGCTGGGGCCCTGGGCATGTCACTTGTCCTCTCTGTTAATTTCTCTTTATGCATCAGAGGATAGTATCTACTATGGAAGGATGTTTTGGATAGCATTTGTAAAGTGCTTTGAAGATTAGAAGTGCTGTTCAAGTGTTCATAAATTATGTTGCATTCAGTGCAAAATGATTAGATTCATGATTCTAATTTTGTCACCTCATTTCAGGGCTGTTAAAAAAATAAAGATCTACAGATAAGGATGCTATCACAGCTTTTTGCTAAAAGAAATATTTAAGCTTAACTAGAAAACAAGAAATATCTCTGGGACAAAAAAGAGATGTCTGTACGCAGTCCTTAATATATGGAAAATTATAAATGTGCAATATGGCCTCTGCAAAATGTAGGTTTAGCTGAACTTCACACTCTGCAAGATGGAAATTCTCTGACAGTTCTGTGTGAAAATCCATTTCAAGGACTAAGTCACAGGCAAGGTCCACACATCTTACGTTAAACTTACACAAACACTCTGCTAGCTGCAGAACAGTAAGTGAACTTACAGCAGGTGTGAGTACTGCCTCCAGTTTGCTTTCTGAAAAGAACTAGTTTTTAGTTTAGTAATTTTAGGCAGTTTGGGGGCTTCACTGTTAAGACAGGGCTTTCAAGATGTACACAGTGGACCACATCCTCAGCTGGCACAAGCTGCAATGACTTCAGCAGAATTGCCAGTGTCCTCTGTCCTGCTAAGCTTTATCTCTGTCACCCAGCTTAGAGTGAGTGATACAAGATGTATCACAATCCATAGCTGACATTCTCAAACTTGAGAAAGGGTAAGTGGAAAAAGTATCATCCTACCTTATTTTTTCCTTTATGCTGAAGCAGCGTTAATCTCAATTGCCAGCGTATTTCCATAGTTAAGAGCTAGCTTTAGTCAAGTGCTAAAAAGAGACTGGGTATTGAGTGGTACCAATTTAGTGCTTATTGCTGCAGGGCCACTTGGAGATTGTGTTATCTCTGTGGTTTCTGTGTGACATAACGATCTGTGCCACTGCATGTCAGATTAGAAATCCCAAGTATGTGCATCCTTTGTTCAACTATCAGCACTCTCTATGCTGGATACTTCTTCAGGTACCAGCAGAGCCAAGTCCTCCCCGTTCCAGCTTGTGCACAGAAGCCAGCTGTAAAACAAAGATAAGACAGGTATCTTTAGCAGAGATAGTTCAGTGTAGCAGGCTGATTCAGCACCAACAAACACACAGCATAGCTCTGTGGCACAAAGCTGATGATGTCTTAGTGAACAAAAGCAATGACACTATTTGCCCTAATTACACAAGTCAGACAATATCATTACAGCTGCCTTTGAGCACAGTACTAAACTACTCTGCCTGTTACAGACTGGAACAGCTACCCTTTCTGCTCTCCAGCTGTAACACTGCGTGGCACTCTAAAAAGAAAGGTGCAGAGAAAAGGTATTCAAAGGATCAGGCATCTGAAGCTAATGACAGAAGGTAAACAAAAACAACTTTCAGAAATTTATGGTATGATGTACTACAGAACTGATTGTAATATGGACTGATAGTGAATACCTGTTCTTTTCTGCAGTAGAGTTTGCTTTCTTAATATACACTTCCTCAACTTAACTGAGGATAATATTTAATAGAACAGTACTTACTGTGCCTTTGTTAATATAACTAAATTTCTCAATTACTTTATTACTTTACTGGAAAGTATTCTACTCTCACACACACACAAGACCCCTTTGCTTCAATTCCCTCAGGTCTAAGACCCATCACTACCTTAAATTACCATTAGTAGAGTTTCCCTGTAAAGACTGTGTGAACAATTAAACTGAAGCAGGAATAGACTTGAAATTATGTGAAATATTCTGAATCTACAGAATTATCATGCTTATTGTATATTATTATAATTATTATAAAATTTAAGATTTCAACCTTAAAATGCAGCTGGATGCAGAGATAAATGGTGACTAAGGTGAAGTCTAAGTATTAGGAAAAATATACAAGTCTCCAGCCAGAGTACCACCCTCTTAAGAAAAACATCTTTTCCCCCAACTGTAAATCTATCTAATGAAAAGTGATTCTTCTGTCATTTTGATTTTTGTTTCAGCATCCTAAAAAGAAGTAATTTATACTGGAAATAATGTAAAGTGATCTTTACTTTATGAGTACTCATTAATGGTATTTCACTGTCTGTGTTACTAGATGGTCACTGTATATGATTAGATACAACTTCTACAGAAGCCTATTTTTTAAAAGTGCAGAGGTTTATTCTTTTGGGCTTTAAAATCTTTTACAGGTTTTAATGGCAGTGGGTCACAAGGTACCCATGACCAAAGACCAGGACAGAGATAGCTCTCCATTAAACCCAGTGGGTGACTGCCATGTTTACAACCCTCATTAGCATCTAGAAGAGTTCAGATTGCAAAACTAAGCTCATGCCTTTCACGTGGTCTGTGGGTAAGGCTTTCCTGGAAGAAAAACCAAGTAAGAATCTCAAACCAAGGGAAGGCACACATGCAGTCAAGGGTATGGTGTATCCCACTGGCAGTACACTCAGGATAGGCTTCAGTTTGGGGGAAATTCACAGCACAGAGCTGAGGGAAGGTAGCTGGACCCAGGGACAAGGTGTTAAGCTAGAGCCACTACAGCACACTAGCAGATAGGAAAGTTTGAGAACTACTGCACTAAACTGTTCAGCTTCAATTCATGTCAAAATAGAAATTACTGGGAAAGGCAGAAGAACCCTCCTGATCCATACTTACCACAGGACAGACAGTGGAATTAGACAAAGGCCTGCTGATAGGAGGAAGCTAAAGCCTGAAAACCATGCAACAGTAGTTGCATAGAGAATATTAAAAACTGAAATTGACATAGTGCCGGTCACAACTTCTAAACAGGCAATACAAGCAAACACAGCACCTGCCAAAAATAAATGGGTGAATTACAAACCAAACACAATAAAGTCTCTTCAACGTACTGAAGTTTTTAAGCATGGTTCAAAAGATATATCTGTTGACAGTATTTTTGCAAGTATGCAAGTTACAAGCACAAGAGGATCATACTTTGCTATGGACATGTCTTCTGTGGCAACTTCTACAAAATGCTAGTTCTTTTAAATGAACAAAAAACCAACAAATAAACAACAGATTTTGTTGATGAAAACTATTTTTACTATTATTCTGTCACCATGCCTACTTTCTTGCATTTGCTTATCACATGAAGTTTAACCTGTTCATCCTCACTAACCATGTTTTGCACGTCTCCATTCTTCACCCCTTCCAGTTCTCTTCTTCATTCTTACTTTTCCCTTTCTTGTTTCTTCCTTCTTTAATCTTTACTTTTATATGTGGAAAAGACTGACTCAACAAGGACTGCAGGTTCAGCTTAAAACCACTGCCTTCTCATTTTTCAAAAGAAACAAGCACCATTTTTTTGTACTGAACTATCCTTTTAGGTGGCAATCTATGCTGTCCATGTCTTGTGGAACACATTTTCCCAATCTGCATTCAGAGTCCCAGGACCACAACCAAAATCACAAAAGGTAAGCAGAAAAGGATGACAAGATACAACCTGACTCCCACATCAAACTACTCAAGTAGCCAAAGCCCTGATGAATGCCAAGAAACTCAATACCAGAGGTGTATTTCAGCACAGCTAGTACAAAGAGATCTTTGTTTTAGTGTGTGAAGATTAATCTTTTAAAAAATAAATCAGCTCAGGAATATATTTCTAGAAAGTATATATTTCCCAAAATCTAGAAAATACTCACTCCCCAAAAGCAAAATATGGGATAATAGAGACATATTTTGAGGCCTGACGTGCTTTTTTCTGTGTTCTATAAGGAAAAGATTTTGAGAAGTGTTATGTTACATTTCTTGGGACATATTTAGAAGCCACAGGCCTGAAGTTGGGTTCCTGCTCCATAGCTGAGGATCCAAGTCTAATTGTTTCCAAATGCTATGAAGATTGACCACCTACTGCTTACCTTTCTAAATTAGTAAGTGAGAAATTGACTAAATAACAGAAACATCTTCATCTGCATGCCAAAACATTGTGCATATAGAAGCCCTTGTGAAATCACACTTGCATAAATCTTGAGCATTCTTCTGCTTCAAGTTCCCCCTGGTCTTTAATTTAAGAAAAGTATTTTGTTTGAGAGTTGAAACTTGCAGTAGTTTTTAACACAATGATGTTCGTATTAAATTCAGAACCAGGAACCATTAATGTCAAGATACAGGCTCATATTATGCACAACTTGAAAGAAAAGCAATCTTAAAATACCAATCCAGATCTGTTTGTTTAAAGGTAATCTTCGTGCATCTCTGTTCTGAAGCACCATATATTTTTATTGTTTAAAAACAATTCTACTTACCCTGTTCACCAGGGAGAACCACTTTTGACAGCATGGATCGGAGAACAGGAATAGGCATAAAGCAGAACAAAGATGGCACTCTCACTGTAAAGCAGGCATGAGACATTGAAGTAATTAAATTCCAGGATTTTACAAATATATTGCAACTGTATTAGTTATATACTTCTGAAGACTTAGTTCCTCAAATAGTAAAAGGCAACATAAAAGTTACGCTAGATGTTCACAGAGACACAATTATCCAAGAACAGAGAAATTAATAAATCAAATATATTTCTACGTCACTAAAACCTAATCATAAGCAAGTAATTCCATTGTTTCTCCACACAGTTCAACTTTTAATCAAATCCTAGATCAGTCTGATCAACCATTTATATTTTACCACCTTGAAAGGGTCATAGAGAGGTATGTTCATTATCCAACACCCACATTCACTACAGATAACACAGCAGTACTTTCATATACATTGTTGACCGTGGAACAACTGATTCTGAACTCACCTAAAAACATGAGCAGGGTAGTTTTGGCAAAGGCAGCCATGATCATTCCTCCAATGTAAGAAAACATCCCAATAAAGACAATATAAATGTCTTTGAGACATTTGGAAAATAAGTAAACTCCTAAAAAGCTGGTCAGCGAGACAGAAGTGAATGCAGCTGCTCCGTATCCAATGTATACTTCATTCCAGCAGAGCGGCTCATCCAGTTCATACAGTGTAAAAAGTGAACTCCCACCCAGCAGAGTAAACAGATAAGTCATAAATGTAAAAAGTAACACGATTATTAAAATTCTCTTTTTATAAGGGGCAGTTTTAAAAAGCATGTACACTCCAGAAAATGTCTCCCTAAGAAGTTCTTTCCAGGATACTGGTGCTTCATGCTGGAATTGAGATACACCTACAGTATCTTCCAGAAAAAATACAATATAGATGATATTAATGACATGGAGCAGAGATGCTATCACAAATGTCCATGCAAAGCCTATTCCTCTCAGAAAGTAGCCAGATGACAGACCTGCCAATCCAGATACAACTCCAAAAATCAAATCCACTACAGCTATTCGTGTTGTTTTCTGCTTCTCATCATGACACTCCTCTGCTATGTAAGCAAAGCCTCCTCCAAGGAAAGTTGCTAAACTTCCAAACAGTCCAGTAATAAATGCGACTGCAAATAGGACAGAGAGTGACAAGGAAAAATATGATATTGCAGTGAAGCTAATACCAGAAATCAAAGCTCCCATTGATGGTAAAACTAAAGACCTTTTGTGTCCCTGGCGATCCCCATTAGCTACAATGACAAAGGCAACTGTAAGGCTGGGAATGGCCCTAGTTAAGTCCAACTGCATATTAAAAACAGAGGCTTTTTCTTGAACTTCCTGCAAAGAGAAAATAAAAATAATTGTAAATACTATAATATATTGAGGAAAAAGACCTGTAACAATATTACATACATAAATATTAGTATGCAATATAATGAGTATCACTGTATATGTTTATAGATTATAAATTATACTATTATAAAACATAATACATGCAATGTAGTTTTTATAAGATTATATGATGTTATGATATACTAGTTTATAATTAAAATATGTTGCATATTCAAAATTTTGTAATTCAATCTTCAATATTCTTCAAATGTTCCCTGTTATATTTTAACCCAAAACTTAATGCTTGAGACACAGTCTTACTTGTACTGTTGACAAAGTTTCAATGCAGACAAGAGAACAATCCTTTTGAACATGCACTTACAAGAGCTGTAAGTATTGTTACTGCAAGTAAATCCTTTAATATAGGGTATGGCAATAGGGCACTGGGCTATTTTAATGCTTCTCAGAAATCAGTAGTAAGCCAGTCATCGATTAAGGAACACACCCCATACTCCCTCCTCTCAGGAGATCATTTTTCCTCCCAGATAATTCTACTGAGGGGGTTACAGCAAACAATTCATGGACTGGAGCACACAGTTACACTGCAGGTAAACAGGTCATGATTCACTCTAACATCCCACTGTACAATCTTACTACTGTTACTACTACAAACAACAGTAACAACCAAAAATGTGAAATACAGCTTTAAATATTACACTGACTCACAGGTATGTGAATTAATGGATTTTGTAAACACTGTAAAGTTCTGGGTTCAGAAATTGTCCAGATCAGTGATGTCTCTACAGATACACCACAGCAGGTATTCACATAAGGAAGAGCAGCTAACACTATAAACTGTAAACACCCATGATGGGGAAAATTTCAGAGTTCTTTTTAACAGAAATAAAAAAATCAAATGTAACCAAAAAACAACAGAGCATGAATAGCTGTTAGAAAAAAAGAACTGAAGAATTAAATTAAATTTTAATTAAATTTAGTTTAATTTAAAAATAACTAAAGAATGTTTAATTTAAAAAAAAAATAAATTGTTATGAAGCCAGCTGCTAAAGGACACTCATCAATCTAATTCAGATCTTGTTTTTAATGCATAGATGCAGACCTGACACGAGAGCAGCCACAACAGCCATTTCAAATACAACCACCTGATCTGACAGAAGAACCACCTGATCGGACAACAGGGGAAAAGGAAGCAACTTTATTCATACAAACCCTTTACACTAGCTAAGATAAAGTTTCAGATGCAAAGAGTAAAGTCATGCTGAAGGTCTTCTTGGAGTTTTCTGAGGCATAACACTGACTTGGGTGGGTATTGTGCTCTTCAATCAGCAACAGGTAGCATTGTGCAAGTCTGCCCACAGCATTCTCAGCCTGTATTCAAGCCATCCATAATCCACGTTTCAGGTGTCTCCTCTGTAGCTAACATAATCCTGACTGAGTGCATCCATAATGATGAAAAAACCCTAAAACTTACAGGAATGTACTTTGGGCAGTTTTGAAAGCTGCTGAATGCTTTATAAATTCATATTTATATTTACAAGCAGAGACCATGAGTTTTTAGTTCAGTCTCTTCCTTGCTTATAAGAACCAGGTTTTATTACAAGACAAAAATTTAACTGATCCTGGGGTTCTTAAGGAAATCCTTCAAGATGCCCAGCACTCCAAAGTCTTTTGCTCCCTCCCCTTATGGTGTCTGACTGCCTTAGCATTCATGACATCCAGTCCACTGGCCAGCAGTGCTGTTACCCTGGAAGGGTCAAAACCATGAAGACTGAGCAAACTGAGATGGAAAATGTCGTTCTGATCTTTGAACTCCTCTGCTGCCGACAAAGAGAACTCTATATAGTTGAAGACATTGCTTCTTTACTAGGATTGTCTTTTTCAAAGACATGAGCATCAAACAAATGCTACTACATTAAAAATAAAATTAAATGTTAATACGTATAATCTCAATCCACTTTAACGACATAATACAAAGATTATTGCCAGACCATAATGGAATGTAGATCTGAAAGAATTAAAAAAACCCAAAACTTGGGTCTCCCTGTTTTGGAAAAAGTTGTGCAACAGAAAAAACATGGCTACACATCCAGGTACCTCACATGACCACGAACTTACTGAGATAAAAAACTTGATGTCTGCTGAAAAGAAGACTACAGACATAAGTACAGGGAAAATCCATTAAGAGTGTAAGGCATGCAGCTTCCCACTCTATGGTTTTATAAAGCCAAAGGAAAAGAATATGGAAAATGATAGGTCAAACCTTCAGCTGCCTAAAAATCACATAACTCCATTAAATAATCAGTGGAGCTACATATATTTGAAGAGAAAGGTCTAAGTTTTTTAATCTGCAAATTTCCTCTGCTCTGAAAAATTACTCATGGTAGACAGAAATAGATATTTAAATCACCTGTTTCAAAATTAAAAGAACAAAAAATGAAGAAGCAAGTAACTTAAAAGTTAAGAAGCAAGTAACTATATAAGGGTTAAATTAAGAGAGAAGTGTAGCACCTGAGACTGAACAATATAAAGTACATGATAAACTCACAGACTCATAAGATAAAGTGTTACTGAGTAGCAAGGAGAAAGAAATGGATTGTATAATAAATCAATGGGATGATAAATAATGTTTAATGATGAATAATATAACTCTTTCTGAGATAGTAAAAAAAGGATTATCCAAGCCAGTGATCAGAGTGCTTCAGTTTATACTCAAATTACCTTTAAACTCACTTTATTATAATTTTTCAAATTGTAAAAAAATAATTAATCTATATTTTGCAAAGACTAACCATTTTGAATTATTTTCTACCTCCTCAGGCTCCAAATGATTTTTGTCTTCAATTTCCTTTTACATTTTGCTTTGAAACAGGTGAAATTAGAATAAAGCTTCTTCATTCTCAGAACATAAGAATTTACACTAAATTAACTGTTAAGAGAGCTGTCCTTTTAAACAGTAATGCCAAACAGAGCCTTACAGCAAAAGTTACAACATCTATAAACCTAATTCAGTCAGGAAGGTCTTGGAAAATCTGGAACACCTACTTCAGACTTCCTCACGAAAGGGTTTGGAATTAAGTTACTGGCTCTACTCTTTGGCCCATACACAGAACTATTACTCAGCACAGAGGCCCATTTGCACTTAAATTAATGCATGTTTTGAACACTTAAATTGTTATGCTATGGTAACTAGTGTGGTATAAAAATGCAGCAAGGCATCCAGACAAGAGTGTAATTGTTTAAAAGCTCATGCTCTACTGGCAATCGCTGAAATGCAGGGAATGGAAGTTTGGCAGGAAAGGGAAACTAAGAAGTTCTGTTGGCCATTTTTCAACTGCTGTCTTGAAGAACTCATGTTCTCAAATACCAAATTAACTATAATTCTTAAACAAAAGACCTGTAAAGTGTGAATGTGCCATCACATCAGAGATGCTAGCTGAACTTCAGCTGAAATTAAGCATTCAGCTCCAGTGTTCTGCAAAAAGAAATCTTACATCTTGAACCATAAGTGATGGCAATTTGAAAAACAGGTTTAATTTGAGGGGGTTGTGAAATGCAAAGATGTATTTGAAATGTAGATTTGTTGATGGCCTTTGCAATTAGAATTGCATTCTTAGAGAAAATGGCCAGACACAGCATCAAGTGGGGATCTAATACTAAAGAAAACACTTTTTGGGAGTAACGCAAGCATTCCTCTGACAATAACTGGGAATTGCCTCCACGGGTCAGCCCAGAAGCCATGTTGGACCACAATTCTAGTGACCTTTTTACTTTCACATTCTTTCTACTAAGAAAATACAGCTTCTGTCACATGACAAAGAACATACGCCATACTAAAATTCCTGAATTATTTCTTTGATCACCTTCCCTGGAAGCATGTACCATTAATACTCTTCTTTTATATATGGCAAATGAGGCAGATAAGCTCAGGTGTTCTGTCTTGCACATATGCAGTACATCAAAGATTCAAATATGGGATGTGAACAAAAATTTTCAAGTACCACCTTTTCAGCAGTGTAAGGGAATGCCAGCTGTTTCTGTAACTTAAACTTCTGTGTAATTTATTCGGTGAATCAATTACTTTTCTGACCCTACAGTGGTTTCATCTTTGTCTTACCCATCTACCAGTTGTTGTTGACAAGTATGGTCCTATTGCACCTCTTCTGACAATATGTCCCCTCTGCTATTCCCGTGTTAGACACAGAAATCATGTGGCCACTGAGTGTGCCAGAGCAGTGTACTGCTTCAGAAAAACAAAAACAACATTCAAAAAGCAACAACCCTGAAACAAGAGATGAGCTTTCTGTTGAATCAGTGCCCTACTCAAATCCAAACCATAACCTGTAACTGCAGAACTGTGAGATAAAACACATGGGGTGAGAGGGGAAAAGGAAATGGAGAATGACCATCTCTTCTGCTGGCAGCTCACAGTTGGCTCCATTTAAGCGTAGCATTAAAACTGCACTGGAAGTGCAATGGAAGAGGTTCCAGTCAATAACTAGCTATCCAGCAGACTGAACTATGGAAAAGTGCTAAAAATGTAACTGACCATGGGAACCTGTCATCTTGATGTCCTTGCAATCCAGAAAGGCAAACTAGTACTCGGAATGGCAAGCCATCAACTGTATTTGATCATGCAAAGGACAGTTAATTTTTTTCCCACGTTTTAAAACCACAAAATTTTTTATTTTCATTTCCCCTGTTCCTCGTTCTTGTAATTCCTCTGAAACGCATGCATTTTAAGTTAGATGCTATTCCTCAAAATTACGGGGCATTTGTCAGGCTTCACATGGTTATAAAGGACAGTAGGAGCCACAGAGACAACGGGTGGCTCACAAACACGCCGATGGTCGTGGGAGGAGCCTCCAGCCGCACCCGCGGTAATGTCAGCCCAGTGCTAATTCGGTCCACATTCTCTCAGACGGTTTTCAACTTCCGCTAAAATACCAATTTGTCTCAGTATCTTCCTGGAGACAAATCTTTCTTTAAAGCGCTATCACTACCCACAGCACAATATTAGAGCGAGGAGACAGCGAAGTGAGAGCAGGTTACAAAACTACGGCTTTCCGGAGAATTAAAGGTTAAGGTTATAAAACAGGTTATTCTGAGGCAGCACCTCCTGGCTGCAAGTTTATTTACAATTATTATTCCTCCCCCGCCACTTGCCTTCTGTTTGATATAAGCCGGGCTGCTCTTATTCTGCTCGCAGTGACTGACATTGTCGTCGCTCACGAAAGTGGAGTTGTACTCCTGCTCCCACAGCCGCCGGTAGATGAACTGCTGCACCAGCGGGCTCGTCAGGTAAGACGCAAAAATGTAGATGAAAATGACGGGCTCCACGCACAGAACCTTCCTCATTTCTGGCTCCGGGCTTCGAACCCTGCGGCAGAAAGCAAACCGCAAGCGCTCCCGCGGTGAAAGCGGAACAGCCGAGCTGACAGCCCCATGCGCGGGGGAGCGCTCCCCCAGCCCCGTCCCGGAGCGCCCCCGCCCCGCCGGGCCCGTCCCGCAGCTCCGTGACACCGGGGGCGGGACGGGGCTGGCCGCGTCCCTCCGCGGAGGAGGGTCCCCCGCCCTCCGTCACCGCCCCCCGGCCGCTGCCGCCGGCAGGACGAGGCTGAGCGCCGCCATCTCGGCCCGGTGTGCCTGTGGGCCCGCGGGGCCTGTCCCCTGCTGCCAGGGGGACACACGGACACCTCGGACACACGGACACCTCGGCGATTGCAGCACCGCGCTTACACAGCGAGCATCTGCGTGGTCAGCGGCATCGCTTAGCTGTGCCTGCGGCTCAGCCGGCCCTGGCCGGAGAGGCGCCCGCGGCGTGCCGCTCCTCCGTGCTGCCGTGCGCTCCGCTCCCGGCTGACACAGCTTAGGGGTTTTATTATAGCTGCTCCCCTTCCGACTGCTCTCGGCTCGTCAGCGTGTGTAAAAGCAACGTTTATTAGCCACCAGCTGGTCTGTCTTTAATAGAACCATAGAGCTGTGTGAGTTGGATAAGACCGCTAATATCACGGTCTAACCATTAACCCTGCACTGGCAGGAACAGATAGATCTCGCTGTCTCTGGGTCTGGCACAGCTGGTGCCGAGTGTCAGGGGAAAGGCCTCGTGTCCCTGTTGGAACAGCTGCTGCATTTCCACTGAAAGGCTGTGCTGCTGCGGAGCCGCGGTTGTGAGGCTTGCACCCACCCTCCTGTACACAGCACACACACTGCTCTGCGCTGGCCTCCCTAGACAGCACCGAGCAATGGTTCTGGCCTTGGCACAGGTGTAGCATACCAAGGAGAGGTGACATAGCTGGGGAGCCCCAAAGGACCACCTTTCAGTTTTAAATACTCATTCCCCATTACAAGTACTGCAAAGAGTCCCTTTTGCTAAAAGCACAAGGGAACTCCAAGGTTTCCCTGATGTATTTGCTCTTAAAACAAGAAGGGCAGTTCAGAAACTTAATGAAAACTGAGTTTCTTAATAAAGTGATTTGAAGACAGATTAGCCTTATCATGGGTCATATGATCTTGAGTAATGTTCACTGCCATGTGGCATGTCATTCAGTCCCAAATTTAAGGACAACACTGGCTTGTCAAGTGCCTCTTAGCATAGGATCAACCCAGCCTACAAGCTCAGTGGCCTTCATCATTTACTTAGGTCTAGCATATAGGCTTGCTCACAGAGGCACACATGCAGACTGATTCTAAAAAAGTGCTACTCTGGCATGAGATCAGCTTGTAAAGAGTGGTGTCCTTCTCAGCTGTCCAAGTCCAAAGTCTGACTCATCCTGTGACAGCATTTTGTTTGTCACAAGGTAAAGCCAAAACAATCATGTGAGGCTGCTAGGTGAGAGGGGCTGTTCAGGTCATTTATTCAGCTGTTAACATTTATTTGAGCAGGGTGAAGAAAGGATTTTAAGCCTGTTGGAACTTTCTTTTGTTCCACGGAGGGATATTGTCCAGATGCACATTAAGTTTCTTGCCAGATCCAGCTGTGCTGAAGAGTCACTTTTGAAGGAACACAAGTGTCTGAGTGCAGTCCAGATTGCTGGCCAAACATGTTTTAATGTACAGTTCCTTCAGGACAGCCTTCCCAGTGCCAAAGAGTGCAGCTGTGGATCTGTGTTCTGAAGAGGTCCTCTGCTTCTCTCTTCCTAGTAACTGTGTTTAAGTTTGGGCTTGGGTTTACAGAGCCAAGTGCCTCCAGCAAAGCTGTGATCTCACCGGTGCTGAAGGCAAAGCTGCAGCCTGAGCTGGTCACCTCAGAGCACCTTTTTACCTCTGTGCAACAGCTCAAAGCCTGTTCATGAATATCTTCCAGTGCTGACACAACATTTTCCCCTCAGGCAGGTGCATTGGAAGAGACATGGCCCTCATTTGTTTCCAGTCCCTCCCACTGCAGGGGGAGCTAAGCAATAGATATGACTGGACTTTTAAGATCAGACTTAGCTAGGTGATGCTTATTCTTTGAAGTCGAGCATTTCCAAACAGCACAATATGTGGCAAGTTACCTTCCTCTCTCTCCTGCCACCAGTATTCACATTGGCCTGAATTTGAGTGATATGCCCAGGAACAAACTTCACAAAGGTCACAGGCATGTGGTGACTGCAGCTCTGCAGTTTGCACTGGTTTGCATTTTATGACATCCTCAATGTGTGAAGAACTGAAGATTCTTTTGATGAAGGTGAAGACATTTTGGAGAAATGCTTTGCTGAAATATTTTGCTGAAAACATTAGTACTGCTCTAATAAGTAATATTGACAAGTAATATGTGATTTTAAGTTCCTTCTAAGTAGTTAAGTACTTTTTAAAATTGAGTTGGCTTTAATTTATCATATTAACTATCTACTGAGAACCTTAGCCCTCTAAATGTCATTTATGAATTAAAGAGTAACCTCACTGTACTGTTTGTACTAATGTTCGACTCATGTTTTCAAGGCCATCTTGATAACAATGGTTAGCACAAATTTTAAAAAGGAACCTAAAAAGGGAAGAGAAATTTTGGCAGATAGTCAGTTTTATACAAAATGCAGTTCTGCAGAAACGTTTCATACCCTGTGTCATGCCCATGAGCAGGGCAAACAAGATATATGAAGGAAGTTCTCCAAATATTGGAGAAAGGAGAAGAGAGTAAGCAATGTAATTCTGCAGAGGCATGCCTAAATTTAGATGTAACTATAAAGGTGTGGGCAATAACATCCCACTGACTTTATGTTCCTGAGAATGGGGTGTTCTGAACACCTCTGTCACAGCACAAGCACTACTGCTAACTGTAGTCTCCATGCCATATGGCTCCTTTTACTCTTCTAAAGTGTTGTGTTGAAAGTTTTTGCTTGTTTGAATCCTCAAGCATATCTGAGGCATCAGGATATATTTATTTTTTCTGAATAAGAAAATCTTAACAGAGCTGGTGCTCTTGCTGGCTTCTCATCTCACACACCACCAGGAGCAGCTATTTCTAAATGGTGTGGTTTATTCAGTGGTTTTGCTTTTCAGTTGTTTAACTCTCATGTATTTGCAAGTCTTCCTTCCTCATCTCTGATTATTTCACATCTCAGATTTAGATATTTCTATTGAAAGCCCTTCACACCGGTGGCTTTTCTGTTTAGATGACTCAGTGGAGAAGAATTTAGCAGCTCCCTTCTCACTGTGTTCAGGTGCAGCTTGTGCAGACAGCTCATTGTGGTTTTGCCCAGTCCTAAACAAAGTTACAAGAGCTACTAGATCTGCTGTGACTGGCTTTCAGACTACTTGAGGATTTAAAATTTATTTAATGTAGCTGCTTGATTCTGTTTGAGGTGATTTGGGCTTTTATGTCCCTTCTTGTTTTGCTTCCAATCACATTTATGTACTAGGCATGTGATAGCTCTTCACTGCAGATAGCTGATGTAAGTTGTTTGCGTCTGACCGCGTTGCTTAATACAGAATTTCTGGTGAGCCATTTGACAGCTCCAGTTCAGCACCTTAGACGTGCCTTGAGAAATAGCTGGTGGTGCTGCTGGTGCTGTGCTGCCTGCGCTCCCTGTCCCCTCCCTCGGCAGCTGTGAATTGGGTGGCGATGATCAGCAGCAGCAGCAGCGCTGGAGATAGCCCTCCTTAGCGTGACTCAGCAAAGCGCTCCGCTCTTCCCTCTCTATTCCGCTTCACCCGTTTGCAGAAGTGGACAGAGGCATCCTTCTGCCTAGACGCATCTTTTAATCTGAAACAGCGGGTTTCTTTCCCTTTTAAAAATTTCCATTTATTTGATGTAAACAAATAAATTCCTTAACGAGGAACTGAAAGTAAGCAGCGGAGGTAGAGCTGGAGCGGCTGCCTCTGAGTCACATGCTGTTCTGTTGCAGGAGGCTATTAAATTTCATCTGTTCTTAAAATTTTGCTAGAGCAAAGTTCTTTCCCCCTGTGCCGAATGAAAGTGCTTTTCATTCCTAGTAAGTTGTTGGGACTGGCCGACTTCATTTGCTTTTCAGAGATAAGGACTCATCATCTACCATTGCCCTCAGGAGAAGCAGGGGCTTTTTGAGGAGCTTCACAAAGACCAATAAGCAGAGTTCAGAGTGTTTAGGAACAAGTATTTAAGCTGAGTATCATCAGGAAGGTGGTGACAGATGAGGAGCTGTTCTCATCTTTCAAAGTGAGAGATTTGATGCTGTTCTCCCAGAGGATGGTGCATCAGGCTTGAGCCTGGGCAGTCCAGCTGAACCCTTGAGATCAGTGACAAAATCTTCATCACTTGAGGGAGTTTGAATTAGGGTGAGTGACACTGAGTCTGTACCCCAGATGGGGATTTCATGTGCTTTTTCCAGCTTTAGATTCTCAGGGGGGGAAAGAAAATGGTATGAAAAATGAACTTGTGAAAGGTTTTGAGGAAGCAGGACTTCAGTCTGCTTAGCTGTGGTTTGGGTGGAATGGCGTTTTTCCTCCACCAATTGACCACCAAAACTATTCTTGACATTCAAAGTTATCAGTCCTTGTTCCTATCCATCCAAAAATACACAAATACACCCTTTCCCAGATTTTCCAAACATCTGCCCAGATCTGTTTAGAAAAATCTGCGAAGTGATGTTTGATATGTCCTGTTGCTTTAACTAAAGTAATTCCTTCCCTGGCATGATCCTGCTGTGTATTTGTGCACAAAAACATCAGTGGGTATTTATCTCAATTACACCATCGATTTATTTATTTATTTTATAAATAGTTGCAGGGACAGTAGGTCTCCTGGTGATCGTGGAACAGCAGCAGAAAATTTCCTGGGTTCTTTCAGATTATGACAATACCTGAAACAGGTTTGTCATGTACTGTTTTCACACTAGTGCCTTGCAAGATTTCTTATACAGGAAGATGGGGCAATATTGTTGAAAATAACATGGCACTTCAATGCAGCTTTAGGCATCATCATAAATGAATTTCTTCTAGAATAGTGTTGAATGATATTTATTGCTCCTGCAAGGAAAGTAAATAATAAAACAGGCCCATTCCTTTGGAAATCTGAGCTCATAAAGGGGAGGTATTGAGTTTAACCAATTGAATGGTAAGTGTGAAGACTCAGGTTAAGCACCTTAAACAGTTCTTTTGGGGATCTGATAAACCAAATAAAGTAACCATGGCAGATGTTCCTGGTTCAAGAAGTTCCTGAACTGATGGTTCCTGGAAGTGGGGAAGGTATCCAGAGAACAGTCAGCATATGTACCTGTTCTTTAACCTGTTTTCTGAGCATCTGTTATTTGCCCCTGCCAGAGAAGGGAATTTCAAGTAGGTGGACTTTTGTCTACTCAATGTGGCCATACTTATTTCAGTAGGACTGCAGTGCTGATAGAAGTATAGAGCTAGCATTTTGAAGAGATTTCGTAAAAACTGGGACCATAAAAATGGGAGCATACAAAGCAAAGGCTGTATGAATTAACAAAAAGGAGAAGCTGCTCAAATAAATTCACATGAAGATGCACACTTTGGCCTTTAACATGTTACAGGCAGTTTTGCCCTGAATTGTTCAGCTGTATGAGCCTGCATAACATCCTGGAAAAAGATTTTTCTATTTGCATGGGCCTGGGGGTGGTTGTTAATTTCTATGAGAGGTAAGGTACAGGTATTTCTATAAGGTACAAGTATTTTTCAGATAGCCTTGAAAGTGACTTCCTGAGCTTGTGAGCAGCAAGTTTCACCTTCTGTCTGTTTAAAAAAAAATATTAGGTTTGTGGTGGGGAAATGGGAAACCAGTTATCAAGTGCTTTTGCATAACAAAGTTGATAGTGATAGTGTGCCTTACAGACACTGAACCTCCTGTTCCTAACTGTGCTGTCTGCTTTCCCTGACTGTATTTATATGGCAGGCCCATGGCTGCTAAAACTGCTCAATGGGAAAAAGAACAGCTAATAAAGCACTTAGGGACTTAAATGCAAAATTAATTCAGCAAACAGAAAAAGTACTGCCTGACTCTTGGAGATCTTTTGCCTTTTTCTTTTCTTCTCTGCTGCTGGTTCTTACTGACAATGTTGTGATGGTTTTCCTCTTTGCCACTCCAAACTTCCTGGTACCCTGTGCCCTCCTTTGGTGCATCTTATGTCCAGCTTCCCACATCCCCTCTCCTCTGACCTCTTTGGCTGAGACCTTGTGATGGCCTTGGGAGCTCTTGTCTCCCTGGCACGCCTGAGGCCTGGGAATTCCTACTGTTATTTCCATGCCTTATTCCCTAGCATTGATACCTCAAAGAAGCAGCAGGGCCTTCTCCTAGAATTGTTCCCAGCTCCTTGCAGATGTCAACTGAGTGAAGCTTGGAAGCATGAAAAAGAGATGGAGACCAAAAAGCCAAAATGCTGTTATCAGCAGATCAATCTGCTCTCCATGAAACCAGCCAGTGCCCTCAGCTTCCCGATCATTTGGCACTGTTCTTACTCTCTGCCTCTCCTGCTCCATCCACACCCATTTCAGCATTGGCAATCCAGTCTCTGAGTTGGAGTGATTATGCTTTCTCACACCTTTTCTTTTTGAACTTGAATAAGCTCTGTTTACTTTATATTGACAAGAAAACCCTTTACAAATATAATATTTTGAGCCTGAATTTGCATGCATTCTCCAGGCCAACATGGGAAAAGTTCCTCTTTCAAAACTGAACATTTCTATTATTTTTGAAACAAAACCACATCAGCGAAGACATCACTAAATATCTTCAGTGATTCAACTAGATTCATAAAATAGATTTACAATATAACATACTGTATTCAAGTGTAAATAATGCTTGCCTGGGAAAAGCTAGACATGTGAAACAGTGAAGAGGGTATTTGAAATACCCTCTTTTCCCCCTTTTCTTGTGTTCTGTACTTTCTGAAGACTGAACAGACATCACAATACTGTTCTTTTATAAAAACCCTTGAAAATGTTTGAGACATAAATGAGTACACACCCATTTAGAAATATCACAGTTTGAAGTTTGTCCTTTCTATTTCAATTTTCCTGACTGTGGCTTTTGTTTAGTTTTTACAAGAGTGAACTGGTAGAGAGCCCCCCCCCCCCCCCCCTTTATTGCTTGTCTTTGTGTTTCTTGAGGAGCTGGCACTCCCCTGGGGCTCCAAAAGAGTTCTGTCAGTGCAGGAGGTACCAGCCTTGCTCATGTCTACAACCAACCCACCTGTAAGCTTGAGTTCATGAGACAGTGACAGGTGAGTTGTGTCTCTTTGGTCTGGCTTTTTGGCATGTTCAGAAGATGTCAACAACAAATATAACTATTTAAAAGATCTTTACTTATTTGCATGTGAATCAAGGAGAGATCGATTTGTGTTATCTCCACGCTCAGCTATTTCTTTTTAATTTCTGAATAAGAGTAGCACTTCTGGCAGTCACTTAACAAAAGAGATCCAATTTTAGCATACCTCATCCCAAACCCAGCCACTAATGCTACTTTACACTGATAAGATTTATTGCAGATCAGATAGTGTCTGACCAAAACACTCCAGTGCCTTGCCTACATGTCAGCCACAGGCCATGTTCCTTTGCCCTGTAAGTTAAAAACTACTTTTTTCATGATGTCACAGCAAGACTTGTGGTTCAAGGTGCTGAAACTTTTCATTAAATTGTACCTTTACTGGCTGTTACACTGAGGTTCTCTCTGGAAATTGTTCCTTGTTGCTGTGAGCAAATTCAGCTCATGTTTGCAGGAGATCTGACATGATTGCTGTTGTGGTGTCATTAGCACTTTCCATTTCTTTTGGTCGTATGCAGAGCACAGGCAATGTGCTGCATGCTGCTTGTCACAGCCTGGATAAAGAGAGGTAAAAAGTGGTTGAGGTGGGGCTGGGTTGTCTGGGAGTTCTCTCTTCCCCCCATGCTGTTCCCTGGGCATGTGGTATAGACTAGATGTCTTATTTTGGGATGATTGGGGTGAGGTGAGGTTGATTTCATCCTCATTCTTGCATCTTCTGAAGAAAATTTGGTGCAAGTATTTTAACTAATTTGCACTATATCTGATTCTTCTTCCTTAGTAATATTGGTATTATTTACCTGTCTTTGAAAAGCTGCTGAAATGAATGTAGCCTCAAGCATTCTTTAATTTAGGCTAGCAAAGTACATATTTTTAATAAGTAAGCATCCTGAAATTACTGGTTAAAGACTGATTCAATTCTGCATTCTAGTGCAATTCTTCAGTCTAAGTCAAATACAATTTCACAGTTTGTTCATGCTGAACTAAACATGAAATATTTTATACTTTTTTTTTTTTGTGAAACCATCTCAGACTCTTACAAATCCATTATACTAATTACCTATTTAATGAGCACAGCTGAAGACATAGGCGTACATACGGGGCTCAAGGAACACTTTATGAGAGGGAATGATACTATTCCTAGAATTTCAGGAGTGGATTTTTGTTTCTAAGCTAGTAGAAAATTCAGCCCAATTTCAAAATTGGGTGGTGTGAAATCCCATAGTAAATGGTGGCAATTTATAATAAAATTTAAAGAATCACGCCTACTACCATACAGGAGAGCAAAGTTCTGAACATTCTTCTTTGATTACATCCATTTCAGTGGCTAGATTTCTTGCAAAAAACAGGTTTTAAGAGGATGCAGGGAGAGTCAAAACACTGAGGATAACTTCAGCAAATTTAAGGGGAAACGTGAGATAGAGGCTCTACTGCCTCCCCTCCCACACCAATCTTTTAATGAATGATGCAAGGCTGCTGAATAGCATCACTATTTTTGAGCAGCACATGGGAGAAAAATATTGTTACAATGAGGTAAAAATTCTCTCCAAAGATGAATTTACAATGGAAAAAAAAATATGATCAAGGTAGAATTTCTAGATCTATAAGTCCTATTAAAAACAAAAAGGAAAAGTAAAAGGAGAGACTTTGTGATATTTCGTGGCTATTAGCAGTAATACCTGTGCAATAACGGTATCATCACTGCACGTAATAGAAGGAGTGCAATGTATTCAGATTAGCACACAAGTATAGCTATTATAATACATTAATGTGTTCTGTAGTGATAAAAGAATTTAGAAAGACAAAGTGAGTGTCTGTTGCTTGTTGATGATATATTATCAATTCCCCTTCAATAATGGACATAGTGTATAACTATCTCAGCAGAATGATGAGGCTGCAGTTAGAAGACAATTACAATTACTTTAGAAAGGTGAAAAGTAACAGATGCTTTAACAGCCCTGGGGAACACATCTGATGGAGGCAGCTGCAGCATTGTCATATTAATGTCTATCAGTAAGACAATCCTCTGTATGATAAGAAGTCATGAGAAAATCAGCTGTCATCAGTGTTGTGACCCTGCCAGCATCATCAGAGCAAGCCTGTCTCGATTGCTGAGTCCCATCAGCTAGACAACAAAACTGAAATCAAGGTAATCATTATTCCCTAAAATATTTTTTTTTCCTGAATATCAACCATTCCTTCAGCAAAACCAGACAGTCTTTATTTTCTGATTGTACTTGTAATTTCTCATTTTCTAAAATACTGTTTATAGAATTTTTTCCTGCTGGTGAAAATTAAGTACAATGTTAAATGTGATCAAATTTGCTGCAATTTGCATTAGAGCAATAACAAATCATAGCTTTCAGCCATTGCACTGTACATTTCTGCACAATAAATATTCCTCTCTCACACACGTTTTTCATTCTGATGAACCTTCCTGAATGCTATGCAATATCCCACAGTCTGTAAAATGGCTATTAGGGAGCCCTGGTTATCATTCCAGTAATTTCCTATGTGGTACTGGGATGGGAATTTCTGGCAATATTTGATTTTGCAGCTATCATGATATCCTATCTTGCCTATCCCCTTGAGGCTGTTATTGTCTGGAGTTGTCTGCAGGCAGTCTGGTACTGCTTGCAAGTAGACAGCTCTGGGAGTTTTTTTGTCTTTCAGGCTTTGAAGCTTTCCTTGAGAAAGCTCTGCTTTCATCCATTTTCCCCCCTTAAAGCTGTTGTCAGCTATCATTTGCAGTTCTTTGGTGTGATGGTAAAGTGCAAAGGAAAACCTTGGCTGGACTGCAGTCCTAACAAGCTGGAAAGTGATGTATTCCCATTAATTGTATCCTCTCCTGCCTGGCTTTCCTGATGCTTAGCACTACCAAGGCAGTGGTACTGTGAAGGATTCCTCACAGAAGTCTGTGAACCTTTCTGCCCTGACCTTGAGCACTTCTCCAGTGGAAGATGCTATGAAGGGATGCCCAGCTGCTGAGCACCTTAAACAGGGTAAGGTGGGTTGTACCAAAATATCTGTGCAGGAAGAAGAGTTTTTTCACCTTTTGGTCTACACATCTTTTGTGCCCTCTGTGCATCTTCTGAATCCAGCTGCAGCCTCTGCACTGGATAATAATGATACAAAGGTAAGAAAATTACAGACCAGGATTTGCAGGCCCACAAAAAAAAGCATCAGGAATAGCATGAAAATCATGCTATTATCTGCACCTAGTCATTGGGTATTTGCTGGGCATCACTGCCTTACAGTTCCCTGTGATTTACAGGAGCCTGTCCCCTTCTGCTGTATGTGTACAGGGAATGTAGCCACAGAAGTCTGAGTGCAGCAGTACATACTGCTTATTAATGCCACTATATACTTCCCAAAAAATCCCTGCCTACTTTCAGTAGGAAAAAGTCTGGCTACAAATCAGGGCTGCCATTGCTGAATTATCTGAGATCTGCTGTCATCTTTGCCAAACTTTTGCTGTTGAATAGTATGAAAAACAGGTAGATTAGTAGTTTGTATTTTAATTATATTGATGGCTAGTATTTTCCATTGTGGTTGTCTGAAGTCAGGTGCATGTGAAAATGACTGGTGTGTGCAGATCCCTTTGATTTGATACTTGATGTCTATCAATCCTGTGAATCTAGATGGTCTTATGCTTTTCAGTGTAGACATCAGAAGTTGCTTCAGATCACATCCTTTCTACTTTGGGATTTTCCCATGACTAATATGAATGGGGTGATATTCTTCTGGTAAAAGGAATAGAATGCAAGTTCAGTGTCACCAAATAGATTAAGAACATAAAACTGCCACCAAAACTGCTGGAGAATTATGCAAGGGGACAATTCCTTTAATGGCAAGACTCAATTAATGGGAGATTTTTAGCTGTCAAGTCATAAAGAGCAAATTATAGTCTCGTTTCCTCTATAATTGATAGAGAACAAATTTCCTTGCTTTATGATCTCTGGTTTATGAGTAATTGTTTTATTTCTGCATACCAAGTCAGTTATTATGGGATTATCATTTTCTATGGTGTGGATTGCAGCCACAGTCTAAAAGTTTCCTTTTAAAGGAAACTATAATGTCCTAATCTATTTTTTGGCATTATATCATTTATAGACAAAATGAACAGGATCAAACTGCAGTTGAAGAATCATGGCATTTTTAGCTAAGGAAATGTTCCTGATGAAAACACAGATTTTATTAGTGATACTACAATTAAATAAGCCATTATCAACTTCCTACAGATCTCCTAAGAGCAGCTCTCTTTCATTCTGGAGCCCAAATTACGGAAGCAATCTTCATAAAGGCCACTTCCCCAGCTATAGCGCCTGCTGTGATATGATTCATGCCTTTTGTCTTCTGCTTGGAATTTGGGGATGTTTATGAAGGACTGTTATAAATACTGCATCTAATTCCTCTTTTCACAAGATGCTTTATTCACAAGAAGAAAAAAAAAAAAAAGAAAGAAAATTGCATCACATATGTACGTCATATCATTTCCATTCCCTTTGCCATCTGGCACTATTCTTGTTGCCTCCTTCATATACATATTGAAAGGATGTGAGACCAGTGCCAGACTCTCTGGAGCACACGTTTCAGTACTTCAGCTGGGAATTTAATGGGGCACAGGCAGGTTTGAGACAATGACTCTGTGTAAATGTGCATTTGAAGGCTGGAGTAGAGTCATACATGCTTGGGAGTAGGAGAAGTAATGCATAAGAATCCCAGTTCCCATGCTGTGTATCACTTGTGATCTAACACAAAAGTTGTGAAAGTGAACAGACTAAATATCTCAGCTGTTCTTATACTGTTCAGGCTTTCATTTTCCATATGGAAGCAGTACAGGTACCTGGTACCTGGCTGTTGACTTACCCTAAAGTGTTGCCTAAAAATACACGTCAGTTCTTTTTGGCATGGCAACTTCTTTGAGACAGCAACTGCCATGTATCAGTACTAATTGCAGCAGGACCCTTTTTCAAAGAAAAGAGAGGTTTTCAAGGCTAAAAAATGATCTGCAGGATGATCAGTGCAGACCCACTGCACTCATCTTGCCTGCTTAAGGTGAAGGGTGATAATGATGGCTGCATTCATATTCAAGCAGTCTATTTATATGAACCATTATGCTAATAAGTGACAAAATTATTGGTTATGAAATTCAGATGGGCTTCCAAATACAAAGCTACTGTGGTCACGTGACAGGGGAAAGGGAGGAATTTAGGATTCAGGGATTTCTTGGCTTTGCAAAATACTTATCTAAAAAGCTAGAGAAGTAATTTGGCCATAGATTCAGAGCTGATCCTTTTATATCTAGTTAGAGGTTACACTTCTATCATCGCTTTTCTCTGCCCATCCTAGAATCAACGCCACCCTGACTTCTAGCAGGGTGACAGGACTGGACATGCAAAAACAGTTGTCAGTCATTCATGGTCTGTGTTTGCTGCCTGAGCTTCTGCCTCCCTTGATGGGCCCAGGGCTCTGTAACATTGACTTGGAAAGGCTGTTCAGCCAAACCAAGCAGCTCTAGCCCAATGGCTCTGAGGCGTGTGCATGAGGGACCAGAACCTGAAAAGAGGTGTTTAGGAGACCCAGTAAATGCCTCAGCATCATGAGCAGAGCCCAACTCAGAATCACTGTGGAGTGCTCACTGTCTGGAAGTGCAGAGTTTGCCAGCTCCCAAGGACTGAAGTTTGTTTAAGCAAGAAAGTTGAAATGTCATCTCTAGAGCCTGCAGGCAAACGAGCCCCAGCAAACAGTGATATGGATGGAGCAGAAAGATGGAACAGTTTGTGGTGTTTTGTTATTTGTTTTGTGGTTATTTTATCCTCCATCTGAATAAAGGATAAAGTGGGTTATTACACATCCTTTTTCATGGTCTGGCATTAAATCATTGAAGTGATTTATATTTGGGAAGAGTGGCTTTTAATCAGATGGGTACAAATTAGCCAAACTGCAATAAACAAAACAAAAACTCATGAGTAATTTATATTTAATGAGTCAAAGGCTCAATTCTCATCTCAGTAGCTTTGTTCTGTGTTCTGAAATCCCAAAGAAGACCCTGATTCTGGGGTTCCTCTATCTGATGCATTAATCCTGAATACACAGGTCAGATACTGCAAGCGAAGCAAAGGCTAGATAATTCCAGGAAAACAAAATGTAGTAGCTGTGTCACAGTGAGTTGCACAACCCTAGCATCCTTAAAGCAACACCTGGGATTATCAACTATAAATGAAAAATAAGTGGAAGTATTTGAACTTCTGGAAGTACTTCTGGAGAGCTCACCATGTTCAGCTTTGGCTGCGGGCTCCCCAGATGAACAATACCAGATTTTGGGTGCTGCTCTGACAGTGGCTGCGTGGCATCTCAGGAGAGGCTGCTACCAGGGGGAGTGAAACCCTGCCTGACAGCACCTGGCATTTGCCACTGATCATGGAGGGAGTGCTGAGGACTGATTTACAGCAGAGTCCTGCTTCTAGAGGGCTGGAGTTAGACTGATTGGTTGTGCAACTGTGAAACAAATTTTCTGTTCATCAGCAGTGATGTGATCAGGAGCAATAAGATCTGTCTAGTCTGTTCCATTTCCATCCCTGAAGCTGCCTGGCAGTAACAGATCCCCATGAACTGGGTGACATAATTTTTATGCAAAACCAACTCCTGACCTCTCGTTATGTTGCAGGAGTTACAGTGCTTGATGCACTCATTCCCCTTTCCAAAATGACTTTGAAGCACTAAGGCATGTCATTTCAAATAGGATAGGAAAGCTGAAAGCTCCCACTGGTAAAATAAAGAGAGTTGAATGCAGTCTCCTCTGAATTGCTTGGAAAAGCTGTGCTTTCCCCTGGTTTATGAAGGGAAAACAGAGAGACTTTAAATGCGGATGATGCAACACTGCCTCCCACTGCTGCATCCCTTTCCTCTGATGCCTCAAGCCACCACAAGCCCAGTGCTGCTTCAGTGGGAAGGCAGCAGGGCATGATAGATAAATGCTGGGGCCTTTCTCGTTTTGTTTTCCATGCTATTGATTCTGCATGCCCACACGATTATGTCTAGGTCCTTGTGCTGGGCATAAGTGCAAATGCTGCTGGCAGTCTTCAGAGCAGGAGCTGAAACTTCCATCTCCCTTTGTAAAGAGAGAGTTACAATGAAGATATTCCAATTAAAAATCTCCAAAGGGCAGTACAAGACAGTGTTTCTTATTTTTTTTTTTTTTCCTAATCAAAGGACCATTCCATCTCCTAGGAGAGCACATGCATAGAGCAGCTTCCACACTGCTGCCAACAGCTTTCACATATAAATTATTGTATATATTTTTTCACCTCAAATAGCCTTAAATTCACCTTAAATATGAAGAAATATTTTGTATACTTCCATGCAAAAGAATGTATGCATACATTTAAAAATGTTTCTTTGTCATTGTCCCAGCTTTGTCAAAGCCTGAGGCTGAGAGCAGAGCAGAGACTGAGAAGAAACCCCTCCTGTACCAGCTGGAAAGGTTGTCCTTGTCCTATAGCAGCACGGTGGCTCTCTAGGGGATACTTGTTTTTCTGAATTGGCCCTATGGCAGGCTGCCTAACTCACTGTGGCAACTACAGCTCTGTAACCACTTCCTTCTACTTCCCAGGACAGCCTTTTCCTCCCCCACAGATCTTTACAGAAATGAAAAAAGCACTGAAGATACTGTATACTGACTCCAGTATTGGCCAGAGCTCATCTGGACAGGGATTCTGTTCTCTGTTGTGGGTTTCATGTCTTGAGTTGAGAGGTATCTCACTCTGACATTTCACAACTTTCTTCTGACCTACCTAAGCTGCAACAATCAAATCCCAAAATGTCTTGCCAGGTGTCTTGAATTCCCATGGTTGTTGATGTCTAAGGAGATTTTTGCATTAAGATTGCTGATTCTAGACTACTAATGTAAGATCACTTTTCAGAGACTGTCACCCCATGTATCAGTCCCCTGAACAATCCTGCTCTCCAGATTTGCTGCGTCAGGGGACACGCTTCTGCTCTGCTCTCCCAAACCCACCCAGCCCATGGGCAGCTGGCAGCAGAACAGGCCTTACAAAACCTGACCCTGGATTAATCTTGTTAATCACTCAAGCAGGTTTAACTTGTTTTGTAAGATTATTTTTTTTTAAATTTTTTTTTAAGAAATAACCACCCAGTGTTACTTTAACTGTTTCCTACCCCTTCCATGACAAAAATCAGTGTTTTCTAGTCAAGCAGCTGCATGTCAGCTGACAGCTTTTTCTAGCTGAAAATTGTAGTGCTTTTGAAGATTTTGGGTTGGAGTCTGATATTTCAATGCTGGAAGACCATAAAATTTGAGCATATGCCCCCTGACAACCTTTAGTTTTCTTTTGATTTCATAGGTGGGTTTCCAGGGACGTGTGAGGTGTAATCCCTTGTGTCTGGTCTTTCTTTGATGAGGCTGCCTGTTCTTTTGATCCAGTGGGATGCCATTCCTGGCAGCCAACAATGTAACACTCATTAATCAGTTTTGAAACTGTCCAGCATCATCTCAGAAGGGGGCTTCAAAAGACAAACATTTGGGAAAATTCAATCTGTGAGCCATAGTGACTTGTTTTCAGCCTCCACATAACTCACCTGTGGGATTTCTGCTTTTTTCCACCTTCACTTCTCCTGCCATAGGGGACAGCAAAATGAAACGTGCAGCTGACGTGTCACCACTTACACAGAGCTTTCTTTTGGGGCTGAGGTAGGCGCCATCCAGGATGCTGGAAAAGCTCCCTGGTATCTCGCAGTAGTAGGCTCGTGATTCATCCTCGGGCTGCGTGCAGGGGCTGGGAGCGAGCAGAGGAAATCCTTCCTCCGGTCTCCCGGTACGTGTGGAGCAGCGCGCAGCGCCGAGCCGCGGGGCCGGGGCTGCCCGCTCCTTATCTGGGAGAAGGATGGACACCTTCCGTGCCTGCAGGAGCGGCTGCGCTTCCTCCAGGCGCTCAGGGGCTGCAGCCCTGTGTCCGTGCTCCGCAGCACAGCCCTGCATCAGGCTGAACGAGCGAGCCCCTCATCTCTCCGCTGCGCCTTGGCAATGCATTCAGCCACGGGGAGAACTTATTCCTGATGCCAAATAATCCTGGCTGGTAGTATCGAACCAGGAGAGCAACCTGTGGAATATCTACCCACCTGCAGCAACGTGAATCCCTCCTGGTCTCTCAGGCTGCTGCTGGGTTGGTGTAAGCGCTTGCAGTAAGAGGGAGCAGATGTATAACAACCGAAGCTACAGATCTTACCTCTGTGCTTTTCCCCATTCCAAAAATGGGAGAGTCTGTTCAAGAATCCTTAGTGGCCACCTGTGTTTCATGGAGTGAAATTAAAAAAATAAAACAGCAAAGAACATGTATGGAAAATGTAGATTGGATCATAAAGAACTGAAATGGGGACATCAGCCTCCTCTGGTGTGCCTGATGCTGGAGGCCCTTCCAGGCCCTGACCACGGAACAGCATGCTGCTAAATGAGAAAGCCCATCATCTTTTAACAGCAAAAGGCAAACTCAGTTCCATAGCAACCACATTATGCCTGATACGCTGGAAAGGCAGAATTCATTATGAGAAAAGAAAGCTGTGCCTGGCATGGAAAGCTGAAACTGCCACTCTGACTATGGGAGATCGGAACAGATGCCACTAGAATAAGATACAGGGTGCTGTGCTACAGAATTGGAAGGAGGTGATCATTTGTAATGGTTTTCCTCTCTAGGGTAGGGAGTAAAGAAGAAGGAATGATTTTCATCCTCCTCTGATTTTCATTAGCTTCATTTGACTTCTGGTTGTCATTTGTTTAACTTTTAGTAGTATGTATTGTACATCTCTGCTGCGTCATGACGAGGCAGGTAGGCATCTGGATTGTGTTGTACCTTAATAATCTTCAATTGTTTTTGTTGTTTTAGTACAGTTCACAGTCATTCCCTGCAATACAAAAGTGGAAAGTTCAACTGCCTCTCAAAAGAGCTGGATTGGGACTGGAAAATGTTCAGAGCAGGATATCAAAAGCGGTCAAAGGAATGGAGCTTCTTCCCTACAAGAAATAAAGAGTAGCTCTTCTAGCTAGAAAAGAGGTGACAGTGGAGAGAGGAAGGCAGCCTCTAAGTGCTGGGGAAATAGGGAACCGGGGAGGGTTTTCACCACCCCTTCCAGTGCAAGCATGAGGGAAACCAGTGGGTAAGAAGTTTCAGTGCAAAACCCAAGGTGCTTCTTCAGAAGTCTATGGGCTCAGTGAACTCCTTGCCACAGCAACTGGAGAGTGATAAAGGTCTTCATGCATTTAATTCTCATCAGAGAAAGCAGTGAAGGGCTGGTAAACACAAACACAGCCCTTATGGTCCAGGCAGTCGCTGCCCTGCAGGTTGTGACTGGTTAGCAGGAGGTTCTGGGCTGTGTCTCTACAGGCATTTCCTTGCTTAAACATGTCTCTAGGTATCTACTGCTGGTCATTGCCAGAAGAGCACAACTGATACTTGATCCATATCCAAACTGATATGGTTTCCATATTCTCAGACACTTGGCATAGAGGCAGTGACTATTTAAAAAAAAAAGTCAGAAATCTGCAGTGGATGCCTCTGCCCTGCCATATTTCCTATCTGTTGTTTCTGTTGAGCTTCCTCTCTGTGCATGTGTCTGTCTCACCTCGACTCTAATCTCACACAAATTCCACCCTCCATGAAGGAAAACCCAGCTGCAGGGGATTAAGCCCCTCCATAATACTGCCTGTTGGATGCCAGGGTACCACATAGGTGTAGGGCACATTGTGCTAGATTCTGGACCCTCAGAGTCTGGTGCAGTATTTGTACCATTGCCATCAAGAGTGAAAGAATTCTTTCTTGTAACTTTCCTTTCAAGGTTACACCAGAATTTCCATTTGTTTATTTCTCCAGCTTAGAGTCTGTTCCATATCCCTGTGTTGAACTTACATTTAAAATGTGTGTAGCCAGCTCACATTTTTTGCTGTAGTCGGTTATTTCTTGGTTATCACATAGAAATTCTGAATTATTCCACTGGTATATTGACAACTGTAGTTGGTCTACTTATTATGTGTCCTTCAGTTGCTTATCAGCTGTATTTGGGGAAAAGAGGGTTTTTTACAAAATGTTTCATCCTTGACTGCAGTAGACTGGAACCTGATCCTGCTCACGTCAGCACAGGGAGCTGCGGGTTTGGGTTACACATTTGTAAAGAGCCTGTGAAGCTTTTCCCTATTTTTGTGACTGTGTTGCCCTCTGCTGACTGGTAATGGTTTGGAAGATCCCGAAAGTCCTCGCAGAGCAGCTCAGGTGCCTGAAGGCACTCTGCAGCTTTTACTGGAATTATTTTTTACCTGGGATGTCCAAACCATGCTCTCCTATCTAAGGTTAGCTGTGTAGCCATAGTTAGGAATTCCCCAATAATTCAACAAACTGAATATCCCCCTCCATCAAGGTTTTCAGATCAGCTGATATTTTATTTAAGTTTTGATTCTAATTAACAAGTAAAAATTAAATTGACAAAACTTTGAAACAGTCTCTTTTTAACCTGTGAATGGGGTCTAATGCCTGTCATCAGCTGGTTTAAGAAAATCACAACCTGACACACTGTATGGAGGGAAGATAGAATTTGACAGTAGCTTACACAGGAGCTAGCTTTCAAGGACAGGAAAAGGAGACAGCAATTATTTGAAAATAGATGCAAGTCTGTGCAAAGGGAGAAATCCATCAGGAAATGTAAAGGTAGAGATGATTTCGTACTCAGGGCATGAACCACTCCAGGCTCATCTTCAGAGTTGAAAGAAAACTCTATTACTTAGTTAAAATGTGCTCTTTCCTACAATCCCTAAAAAAAGCTGTTGCCCTGGACCCTGATCCTTTCCCAGGAGGAGACCAAGGAGCAGCATTTATTGAAATGTTAACGGAGAGATTTGTGTCAGGTGGAGAAAGCGTGGCCTGCCCTTTGGCAGGGCAGGTTCCTATCTCAAACACAGTCTCTCACATAAAAATTGCTTTGAATAGCTCCATCAAGATTTCAGCAAACTCTTGTTGATAATGCATACCTCCTATTTGTTGTCAGCTTTGAGACCTATGATTGAAAAAGCAGAGCCTAAGCTGGAGGCAGTATTTACTTTATTTACAAGGGCTGAATGCAGACAGCAAAGGGAGATTGAATGATGCTTGTAGACAATGTAACAATACCCCAGGCACAGATGCCCTAGATCTGACTTGCAATTCCATCCTAGGTTATAGCTCTTTTTAAATCATCCAAGCTCAAGGCAGGCTGAGCTGAGTATGTAAGACCCATTTAGCTAGAGAGCTAATGTCTTGGGCACATTGAAAATACCCCAGATCCCTGCAGAAACAGCTATTAGCTCAGATAATGTTATCCATACCTTCAATTTAATAAATCTGTTCAGGAAAGTCTTGCATTTACAGATTTAGACAACTGGTTTTGGCTTTTTATTTTTATTTGGTTATCAGATAGATTCTTGTTATTAAGCACCATATTTTGAAAACTAAAAGCAACTGCAGCTACACAGGCATTTGATACCAGAGCTGCCCCTTTTTATGAATGTTATAAAGTTCTACCCTAACAGTATTATCTTCTCATACGTGCCTTCATGTTTTTATATGTAATTTTTTATGTGATTTGGAAATGTAGAAGTGAATCTAATTGTAGATCTGTACAGTTCATGCAATGTTACATCATACTGTGACGGTCAGCTGCCCATCAGTACAGGCCAAGGCTCATCCCTGCCCCTACTTACATCAGAGTCAGCAGGGCTGCAGATTTTAAAAGCATGACTTCTTTCTCTGTGAGCACCCAAAACATGTGGGTGAGCCCACATAAAATGATAGGCCCAAGCCTGCAGAAAGTCAAACTTGGTTCAGTTCTACAAGCTCTTAATAAAGAAAGGAGAGAAACTTCCAGAGAATCTTTAACCTGTGATGATAGAGGAAGAGGTGCACTTTCATAAACATGAACTGACTTCATTGTCAGTTTAATTAAGGAAACTCATTTAAATATGACTCAAAGATTCGTACTCTCCAGATGAATATTGATACTTGTGATAGATTTACTTCTTACCTGACATGTGGTTATCACTAATTGCCTGCATATATTGGGATGACTTCTGATTATGTCGATAATGTCAAAAGTGTTTTTGGGAAGAGACTTTCTCCGTTCTCACTCATTAAGGACAAAGCAGATGTCACTGTAATTAGGAGATATGCATACTGCTCATTTTTAAGAGCATCTAGATGAGCATGCTCCTGCTCAGGTTTGTTTATTTACTTCAAATCTGATTTCTAGCTGGAGACCACTTGTAGGATAAGGACCATGCCAGGTGTCCTCTCATCTCCTGGCCTGGGAACCTTTTTATAAGTACTAATGCTCTCCTTATTGGAAATGAACAGTATTCCTCCCAGAAAATAGTTAATCCTTAGTAAGGAATACCTAAACAGTATATACTGTTAAAATTTAGTAAATTTTAACAATAAAATGTGAACACTTATTTTAAAACTTATATTTTTTTTTTACTGGCATATGCACTGTGATGTCTAACTGAATGATGCAAGTAAATTTTCATCAGATTAATACTGGATTTATTTTACCTTATCCTACCCTTCTCCCTTCTCCCTTCTCTTCTTCCTTTCCTTTCCTTTCCTTTCCTTTCCTTTCCTTTCCTTTCCTTTCCTTTCCTTTCCTTTCCTTT